>NC_056750.1:364450793-364635756 GCF_019279795.1 Protopterus annectens | reverse complement strand
ATAATATGTGGGTGTATAAGGAAAATATAAATTGAAATGAACCCAATTTCAAAATAATTTATTAAAACCAAAGGAAATGTTAGCTGTATAGAATGTTCTGACAGCCTTCAAGGACCACATTCTTCCAGGACAACTAATGATAAAGACTGACCGCACCACTGTTGTGGTACATAAACAAGCAGGGGGGTACACATTCTTTCCCCTCTGCAGACTAGCCATGGCATTGTGGAACTCAGCCTTGAGCTACCAAGTCAATCTACAAGCTGAATTCCTGCCAGGAAAACTAAATACACTGGCAGACGGACTAAATAGAAACCTCATGGACCCACACGAGTGGAAACTGGAACCAAGGATTTTCAACATGTTGACAAGCAAGTGGGGGAGCCCAGATATAGACCTGTTTGCCTCCCCCAGAACCATCAATTGGACACATTTTGCACAAGTATTCCCCACAAGCTAGCTTGGAAAGTGGATGCTCTATCCTTCAGCTGGAAAAACCTATCAGTTTTTGCCATTCCTCCTCTGCTCTCCAAGGTAGTACTAAAGATCAAACATGACAAGTCAAGGACAGTTTTAATTGTACCAGACTGGCCACGCCAACACTGGTACCCCCAATTGCGCAGTGTGTCACGCTTGGTCCCATGGCACCTGCCTCAGACTCCTTCCCTGTTGTCTCAGCAGGAGAACCAGATTCTGCACCCTCAGCTGCAAACCTTGAACCTAGCAGCCTGGCTAATTACCTAATCTCTCCACTACCATCCGTCAGTAAATCAGTGATGGATATCATTTGAGGCAAAGAGGCCTAGTACTAGAAAATCTTATGCTGCAAAATGGAAAAGATTTTGTGCCTGGAATCCATCTCAAGGGATCAGCGCAGCAGTGCCCAATTTACCTTAAATTCTACAATACGTGACTGAGATGCTTCATAAGGGCTTGTCCTTTTCCTCCATCAAAATTCTTGTCTCAGCCTTTTCAGTTCATTAAAGCACAGAGTCTCCCCTCTTCTCTCACCCACTGCTGAAGCAGTTCCTCAGAGGGGCCAAAAATTTAAGGCCACCCAGGAGAGCTCCAACTCCAGCCTGGGAACTTAACTTTGTCTTGGAGAAACTCCGTCTTCCTCCTTTCGAGCCAGCTGCTACTGCAGATTTAAAATTCCTTTCCTGGAAAACAGCTTTCCTTTTAGCAATCCCTTCTGCAAGAAGGGTATCTGAATTACAGGCCCTTATGGCAGTGGAGCCTTTCATCATCTTTCATGCGGACAGGGTGTCCCTCAGAACCAGTCCCCCCTCCATGCCCAAGATGGTTTCCAGTGTGGCTCTTAATCAGTCCATTCATTTGCCTACCTTCTTTCCTAACCCACAAAACAAAGGGGAATGGATACTGCACTCCTTAGATGTGCACAGACAACTTAGATTTTACTTGGACAGGACTAAACTTCAAAGGATATTTGAACAACTGCTGGTGGCATTTGCTGCAGGGACAGAGAGAAAAACTATTTCAAAGCAAACCATTTCAAAATGGATAGGCCACTACATTCATTTCTGCTATAAGCACCATGGAAAACCTATCCCACAGGGCATCAGACCCCATTCAACCAGGGCTGCATCTGCTTCCACAGCCTTTCTCAGGGATGTTCCTACCAGGGACATCCTAGATGCTGCTACCTGGAGTTCTGTACATACTTTCACCAAGCATTATCTTTTGCCAATTTTCTCTAAATCCAGAGCTGGCTTTGCCACTGCAGTCTTGCAGGGTCTTATAGCTGCTCCTAATTCTATTTAAATTCCCTCTCCCAACCTTAGCTTTGGGAATCTACCCAAATGTAATGACTGCAACAGTGAGACACGAAGAACATCGTACAGTTGTGTACAGTTACCATAAATGTAGATGTTAGAGTGTATTCACTGTTACAGTCCTGGTTACCCTCCCTCCAGCCCCCTTTCTGCTTTTGGCTATACCTCTACTCTCCCTTACTATGCTGAAAAAGCTTTTTGGTGTATTTGCTTTTTTGTTGGAAGTATATCCTTGTAATTATAGATTTAATTGCTTCCCATTAGGGGGGCACCTGACATCTGTGGCAAGAAAAACTGATGTAATGGCGTCGATGCATGTTTTATACCCCTGACGACCTGACATCATGGAAGAAGGGACAGCATCCGACATAGGACCCAAGACTTTGTTAATCAGGCCGACTGAGAGCTACTGCAAGCAGATAACCCAAATGTAATGACTGCAACAGTGAATACACTCTAACATCTACATTTATGGTAAGTGTACACAACTGTACTTTGTGGCATATGTGTGGAAGTTTGTGCTTCATTATATGGATATTCTGAGGCAGCTTGCTACTTCATTTCCTAGAGAAGAAAGTTCTTTATTGAATCCAGCAGTTTCTGCCTTGCCGTATGTATCCAGCCATGCTTGGTTGTGCAGGTATTACGTCCAGAGCCTTTGTTTACTGCTACATTGTTGAGAAGATAAGCTTGGGTACATAATCAAAAGTTTGCTTAAGAGTTATAGTATGAAATCTTAGATTTTACTTTAGGCAAGGAGTTATTGTTTGTCTCCCCTACTACCAGAGTTCAGACAATAAGATGAGAGGGAAATGATTTCAGGGAGTTTCCATGATTTTTATGACCCAAGTACAAATGTTATAAGGCTCCCTCTTTCACAAAAAAGCCAAATAAGCACAACCAGCCATATTCTGGCAAACAAGGTGCTAAGTAGAGATGGCCGGAAGGGAATAATGAGAAAGTGTTCCTTTCAAGATAAGTAGACAGACCAACTTTACAGAATGACTCTGCCAGCATTCTTTGTCCCTTCTCCTCTATCCAATTTCTCTTCAAATCTGTCCCCAAAACTTGTCCTGAACATTCCCCCTTTGGCAAAAGATTCTCAGACTCTTGGGTATTAAAAAGTTTTGCAGGTGGCACTGGATACAAAAACCCTGTTTTCGGAAGAGTTCCTCCCAGTCATTTGAACCAAACAGAATATTTTTCAGTGATGGAAAAAGTGCATGTGAATCAAAGGGGCAAAGATTTCTGTTCGAGAATGTTTCCGTTACCAAAGAAGGACCTGTACATGACAGTGTCAGAATTCACACTATTGACCTTAAAGTTCCTGTTAACACATGTTATCTCCAATGAATTACATGGTTATTACCACATTGCCATAGCAACAGGCTTCAGGAAATGTCCAAGGTTCTCTGTTTCTGAGTCAAATGATTAGTTCTGTGCATCATCTTTTGGGTTATCTGTGGCTCCAAAAATGTTCATGAAATGCATAGCTCCAGTCATAGCTTATTGCAGACTAAATGGCATTCACATTTTTTCTTATTTAGATGACTGACTTACCTTTGCAGAGTTTGCATCCAATGTCGAGCCATTAACATAGGATCTGATGTCTTTTCTGTCCATCTCAAACTGTGGATTATTGGATCTGAGGTTGGCGCATCAAAATCTTCTGCTGTGAAGCTCCGTGTCTTCTCCTGTAATATCTGTCCTAAATCTGAGTCAGATACTTTCACTGAACCCGTTTTATGTGATAAGTGAAATTACTCTTTCTTAGAATTGTGACCATTTACCTCCTTATCCAGGCCACTACACAGTTTCTAGAATGCGTTTTTCATAGGATATTGCCTTACTGGTTAGTTTGTTAGCCATTATTTGCTCTTGAGTGCATGAGCATTTCTTCTGCCATTTTCTTCTCTGGTTTTACTGTTTGTAGTGGTATCTTAACATATGTACATACATAGAGAGTTATAGGTTTATAGGTATAAACTAGAATAACGACTTAGCAATGCAGCCCAACCCAGTTGTGTCCCCATGTAACATGAATGTCTGTTTGGAGGGGTATGTTAGGAGATTGCTAAAGGTTTAGTGAGAATGTTCTGTTAGGGAATGTTTACTGTCATCACAGATGTTGTGGACAGACCAGGGGGTGAGTTTTCCATTTCCCATCCATGGTCAGGGTTACATTTGAATAGAGTTATAGATAGATTCTGCTTCACATGGATACCCACGCTCTGGAACAGATTCTCCTTCCGTTGAAACACCTCTGTCTTACCAGCATGCTCTATTTGTGTCACAAGCAAAGTTCATATTCTTGGATCTAGTGTTTCTGATTGTTTGTTTTGCGGATATGTAAAAGGTTCATCAGTAGTGGATCTGAGGATGCCTTATATGCCAGGCATAGACTGCTTCTCAGTAACCTTTAGGCGATTGCATATACAGATAGGGCTTTAAGGAGGTCTGTATAGTACAATGTGTTAGTACCCTGGATTCTTTTAATGATTCTTTGGGAGTTCAAACTGTTGCTTACACCTTGTCGGGTACATGCTGAAGTGTGCGTTGTACTCCGTATGGGTCTGATGAGGGCTGAGTAAAGTGGTACTGTAACTTCCTTGGATCTGTATGCCATACCCTTACTTATAAGTTCAATAAAGAATTATTTTCTTAGTAACTTGTCTACTTGGTCAAAGTGCAGATTGCTGTTTACATTTGTTTCCAGATCCCTAACTACTCGGTCAACTAGTCAACTATTAGGGATGCCGATGGAGTAATTAACCTGGGTGGATTTTTCCCCCAAAAGGCACTATAATGCAGTTCTTGGTATTGAGTTTTAATCCATGGCTTTGGCACCAGTCATTTGTCTTGTGTTTGACCCTCTTGCAAGATGTTAGTGTCATGGGGGAAATCTGTTATAGCTCCTAATTTGCAGTCACCTGCAAGCTTGGTGAGCCAGAGGCCCTTGACATTAGTCTTGACCTCCGAGAAGTAGATGCTAAACAGGATCTGGCCCAGCAGTGAGTCCTGTGGTGCTCTGCTGGTTATTGGTCTCTTGAAGAGGTCATCTCACCAATCCTGATTTCCTGGGCCCTATCTGTTAGCCAACTGGCAACCCATTGATTATGTATGGATTTATGCTTGGTTTCATGAGTTTGTCAACAGTACTTTAGTGCAATAGTGTATCGAACACCTTACCCTGGTTTAGGTAGGCTGTATGTACCATTTTTCCTCCTTTGCCTTGGCGTCTCTCTCAAAAAAGTCTATCAGATTATGAAGGTATGACTTTGCTTCGACAAAACCAAAGTGGGATGGGTCCAGTGTCTGTAGGTTGCCAATGTCTTTGTTGTTTGTTTCCATGATAATTTGTTGCATGGCTTTGCATATTACACTAGGCAGACTAATGGGTCTGTAGCTTTCGGGATCTGTTGATAGCCCACCCTTGTGACGAGGGTAACCACTGCAGTCTTCCATTCACTTGATACATTGTTTTGAGGCTGTAGTTGAAAAGTGACTCAAGTCATCCTGATAGGTTGTTTCAAGCTATTTAGGAGGCAATCAGATATATTGTTGGGGCCCTTTGAAGCTGTGTTTGACCTTCACGAGTGCTGACATGATTCACTCATTGCTAATAGTTGGGTTATGTTAGTAGGGATTTCATGGGTAGAGGCAGAGTGAGGTTAGTGAAGTTAAAGCTAAATTTGCCAGTCAGCAGATTCACTGTAGTGCTCAATGAATGTGGTGTCATTTACCACCAGTTCAGTGCACTTTTAAGTGTTGCTTTTAAGGTTTCAGACATAGCTGTAGATGTTTACCTGAGAGGCTATCTTGACCTCATAATGGGCCTTGCTGCATTTAATTAGTGCTCTTAATTTTCTGTCAAAATGAGCTCTTACCATTATGATAGTTCTTTCTGATTTTGGCCATGACTTTTTCCTTTTGTTGTATACCTGTTAAGGTTAGGGTTCTCCCAGTGTGGTTTGTTTTTGGGTTTTTTTTGGGCTTGCTTCTGGCAGGTACAGCAGCCTCTGAGCAGCAATTTACATGGTTGTACAGGGTTTCTGTGAACAATTCTGCATTAGTTGTTGTGAAATGTGGGTTCAGGGTGGCCTTGAACTTTGACAAACTGTCACTTAAGATGAAGTTTGCTTTAGAATATTTCCTAACTGTAACATGCTTTGCTTGGTTTTCATTGTTGATTTTATTTCAAAGGAGACTGATATCTGACTTCACCAGTGAGGATGTGATGGGGGGGGGGGGGGGGGGGGGCGGCAGGGTGTACAGCACTCTCCTATGTCTGTGAATACTGGTTCCAGTATGTTTGAACCTCAGGTTGTACTTTGCTGTATCTGGTCAAGGGTGTTTATGTTAAAGTCCAGGAAATGTGCCTACAAGTTGGAGGCAGTTTAGGTTTCCCATTTTATAAAGGGTAATTGAAGTCTCCCATGAATATTGTATTTGGCTGGATAGTGAGTGTCTTCAGCAGGTCTAAGTACGAGTTGTGGATTTCTTGGGGGCATAGATGGTAACCTATAGCTTGCTAGGATATGGTAAGGGACATGTTCATCGTGTTACCCTGCTGCAGTCATCACACTTGGGTTATCCTGTCGTCAGGCGGTCCCGCAGTCAGCCGGATTTCCAAAGTCTTGGTCCAACGTCGGTTGCTTTCGCCTCATCCCTGACGTCAGTGCGCCAGGGGTACATGTACTGCAACCGACGCCATTTTCTTCAGTCTTTCTTGCCGTGCGGTGCCCGAAGCAGAAGCAGTTCGCAAGTGCCGGTCGACCGACTCCTGAGATTGTCGAATTCGAATTTCAGACCGAAATCTTCTATAAAGCTAAGTACCCCGTTGGGGAAACTTTGCTTGCCTCAGACCGATGTCAGAAAAAGTTAACAATTGTATTTCTTGTGGGAAGCAAATACCTCATAAGGATTTTCATTCTTATTGTATACCTTGCCTAGGCCCTGATCACGATGTCACTTCTTGTCGTTTTTGTGCTAGGTTTAATAAGCGTACTATTAAAAGACGATTTGATTTCGCACAACACTTTTTTGGTAGAAAATTTAACTATAACATGCCGTCGGAGCTACCGACTACCGGCGTGCACAAAAAGTGCAGGGATAAGGACCGACAGCCCATGCCTAAGCCCGATTCCGAGGCCTCGGTTGATCCGGTCTCCGGTTATCAGTGAGGCTCCGAAGCAGCCCCTGACTACCGCAGTTCTGGAACCCGAGACCGCTACGGATATTTTGACTGAATGTACTAGGCCGACGCAGCCTTTTACTTCAGGCCCTTCCGACGATTTACCTTCCAAGGACGTCGGTGCTTCAGAAACGCCATCGGTTTCTGAAGGCGTATTCAGACCGATGACTCTTACAGTCAAAACATTTTCCAAGTCGAAGACTCCTTCTAAATCAAAAAAGACTACACTTCAGTCTCCTGTTCAAGGTCCTATGCCTAAGAAACAGATGCTCAAAATGGCTGAAGATTTGATTTCTCTTATCAGGGGTTCTCAGCCTCCTCCTGACAAAAGGCCTAGACAAGAGTAAGATTCTGCTTCCTCTGAGCAACTGTCTATTTCTTCGGATTCCTCTGAGGACCAAGAGTATTCCTTCTCTCCTTATGAAGATTCTGATGCTGAGGATTCTATTCCCTCAGCTTCTCCTCCTGAAGACTATTCTTTTGGGGAAACTTTACACACTATGAGGGAACATTTTCACTGGGAAGGTCAGGATTACTCTGATTCCAAGAAAAGGCTCAGAGAGTTTCTTTTACTCCCCCAACACAGACCTCTAGCCATCCCTCCTATTTTGGACATTGTGGATGATGTCTATTTAGAATCCAGTTTCAACCCAGACTCTCTACCTCCTGCTCTGGCCAAGCCTGACAAGATACTACAGAGTTCCTGATTCCCACAAATTTCTTTACAAAAGCCCAGCAGCTGACCCAGAGACTATCTCCCAGGGTCCCAAGGGGGCTAAGGCTTCCATGGCTAAAAACCCAGTACCTTCTGAAAGGGATTCAAGAGCACTAGACAGGTGCGGGAAAAAGGTTTACACCTCAGCCACATTAGCTATGAGAGCACTAAATTGTCAATTTCATATGCTTAAGTATCAGCAATTTCTGATTTCTCAGTTAAAACAAAAGATAACCTCCCTCCCTCAACAATCTGAATTGAAAGTAGTACAGGATTTGTTGCACGCCACCGAGCAGGTGGGCAAACATACCTTACAATGTGGGTTTGATTCTTTAGAGGCCTCCTGCAGAGCAACTGTCACTGGATCAGTTATACGTAGGCATGCCTGGTTAAAGGAACAAAGTCTGCCTGACCATGTTAAAGCAAAACTACTAGATGCCCCCTTACAGCTGGATGTTCTTTTTGGAGTTAAAGCAGAAGAAGTTTTAAAGAAAATGGAAGATAAGGTGAAATCAATGCAGACAGTCAAAGATTTCCTACAAGTACAACCCCCTCGCTTCAGCAGAAACTGGCCAACAAAAAACTGGTCCTTTCCAGCCACTGACAGGCCTCAGAGGGGTAAATACAGGCGATCAAGGGGCAGAGGACAACCACAAGCCCAGTATAAACCTCGCCAATGGGGCACTCCAACCCAGAAGGGAGGAGAAGACCGGTCTCAACCCACCAGAAGGAAACTCAATGACTTGCACCTCATCTGGCCAAACAAAGCTCTTTTGTCAGCCCCCTTGGGGGGAAAACTAGCACTATTTGCAGACAACTGGCACATGGTCACAAAGGACAAATGGGTCCTAGACATAATTTTACGAGGATACAGATTCCACTTTCACACCTTGCCAATGAAAAGAGGAATGCCAAACATGCCACAAAATCAAAGGGCAGAGGCTCAAAAGCAAATTACAGCTCTCATGACCATGAGAGCCATTCAGCGGGTACCAACTCAAGAGCAAGGCCAAGGATTTTACTCAAGGCTCTTTCTAGTACCCAGAAAGGACAATGCTTGGAGACCAATTCTGGACCTTTCAATTCTAAACACTTTCTTACAAGTTCCCAAATTCAAGATGCTAACACTACAGCAGCTACTTCCCATGTTGGGCAAGGAAGCATGGCTGGTAACGTTGGACCTCAAGGAGGCATACCTGCATGTCCCTATCAGACAAAGTTGCAGAAGATACCTCCGTTTCATTTCAGGTTCAACCCATTATCAATTCTCTGCACTGCCCTTTGGCTTATCTACTGCGCCCATAGTTTTCACAAAATGTCTGGCACCAGTAATTGCATACTGCAGACAAAGGGGAATTCAAATATATCCATACCTGGACGACTGCCTCATCCAAGCAGAAAGAAAAGACATTCTCTTACATCATCTGGCTTTTGTGAAGCATCTACTAAATTGCCTGGGGTACACAGTAAACGAAAAGAAGTCAAAACTAGTACCCTCACAAAAAATGACATTCCTGGGTGCCAGCTTGGACACAATGGCCCAGAAGGCTTATCTTACACCAGACAAGCAACTTCAACTGACTCAATATTTCAAGACAATGGCAACAAAGACCCAATTAACTGCAAGAAAAATTCTGCAGGCTTTGGGCTTCATGGCATCTTGCATTCTGATATAATACCATTTGCAAAACTGCATATGAGGAAATTACAGTGGTACCTAAAAAGTGTATGGTCTCAACACAGCCACAGCTTGGACACAGTGATATCTCTCATTCCCTGCCTTCAACAGGAATTTCTATGGTGGGCACAGGCATGTCACCTCAACAAGGGTCAGCCTTTCACCTTGCCCCCAACCAGGCAAACTATCACAACAGATGCTTCAGACTATGCCTGGGGGAGCACACATGGCAGGGCAATGCATTCAAGGCCTATGGACTGCAGAACAAAGAAAACTGCACATAAATCAGAAAGAGATGCTAGCTGTACAGCAAGCTCTGACGGCCTTCAAGGATCTTCTACAGCCAGGACAACTTGCAATAAAGACGGACAACACCACAGTAATGTGGTACATAAACAAGGGGGCACACATTCCTACCCTCTTTGCAGGCAAGCAATAACCTTATGGAACACAGCTCTGGCCTACCAAGTCCAGTTACAAGCTCAATTCCTGCCAGGACAGAAAAACACATTGGCAGACGACCTAAGCAGAAACATCAAAGATCCCCACGAGTGGAAACTAGACCCACAAATATTTACAATGATAACTCAAAAATGGGGCCTTCCAAATATAGACCTGTTTGCCAGTCCTCAAAACTACCAACTGACAAAATTCTGTACAAGAACATTCCACCATCAAGCTTGGAAAGTGGACTCTCTCTCCTTCATTTGGAAAAACCTGACAGCATATGCCTTTCCTCCATTACCTCTTCTCACAAAGGTTCTTTTGAAGGTCAAAAAGGAGAAACCTCGACCAATTCTCATAGCCCTAGACTGGCCACGCCAGCACTGGTACCCGATATTGAAGAATATGGCTCACAGCCCACCATGGATATTGCCTGAAATACCTCATTTGCTCACGCCGCAAAACAAACAGATTCTACACAGCCAGCTCAAAACCTTAAACCTGGCTGCATGGCAGATCAATTAAGCATCCAACCAGCCCCTCTTTCACAAGCAGTACTGGATGTTATTCTGGAAGCCAGGAGGCCAACCACCAGGAAGGCTTACTTGGACAAATGGAAAAGGTTTTCTGCTTGGAACCAAGCTAAAGGCCGAGAGACAACTCAGCCACATATGCCTCACATTCTGCAGTATTTAGCTGAGATGTTGCACAAAGGACTTTCCTTCTCCTTAATTAAAATCCATGCTTCAGCTATTTCAGCTCACTACGACACAAATCCACCTTTATTTTCAAATCCTCTTCTAAGGCAGTTCCTCAGAGGGGCAAAAAACATTAGACCACCTAGAAAAGCTCCTACACCAACATGGGACCTCAACTTTGTTCTGGAAAAACTAACGCTACCTCCCTTTGAACCAGCTTTCTCTGCAGACCTTCAGTTCCTATCTTGGAAGACTGCCCTGCTCCTGGCAATAACTTCTGCCAGGAGAGTCTCAGAATTACAGGCACTTGTGGCAGTGGAACCTTTCCTCATTTTTCATCAAGGCAGAGTTTCTCTACGAACTAATCCTTCCTTCATGCCTAAGGTGGTTTCCAGTGTAGCTTTAAATCAAACCATCCACCTACCCACTTTCTTCCCCAATCCACAGAACAAAGGTGAGAGACTCCTGCATTCCTTGGACATTCACAGGCAGCTTCGTTACTACTTGGATAAAACTAAGGCTTTCAGAAAAACTGACCAGCTCTTTGTATCTTATGCCACAGCTTCTCAAGGGAAGGCCATATCCAAGCAAACCATTTCTAAATGGATAGGCCATTGCATACGGTTCTTTTATACCCATCATGGGAAACCACTTCCCCCTACCATTAGATCCTACTCTACCAGGGCAACAGCTACCACTACAGCCTTTCTCAGGGGGGTTCCTTCCAAGGAAATTTTAGAAGCTGCAACTTGGAGTTCTGTACACACCTTCACCAAACACTATCACTTACCTCTTTATTCTAAGTCCAGGGCGGGCTTCGCCACTGCAGTTCTGCAGGGCCTCATTGCCTCCACTAACCCTCTATGATACCTCCACCTTACCTTAGCTTTGGGACTCAACCCAAGTGTGATGACTGCAGCAGGGTAACACGATGAACATAGTACAGTTTTGTACCTACCATAAATGTAGATGTTCGAGTGTTCACCCTGCTGCAGTCCAGGTTACCCTCCCTCCAACCCCTCTGATCTACTGGCTAAATCTCTGCTATGCCTTACTGATGTATTTGCTTATAGCTGAAGGGATTTTGTTTTTGTACAGTGTTCTCACCATTTTGTACTAATTTGGATCACCTTTTTGAGGGCACCTGACATCTGGGGCAAGAAAAACTGAAGAAAATGGCGTCTGTTGCAATATATGTACCCCTGGCGCACTGACGTCAGGGATGAGGTGACAGCAACCGACGTCGGACCAAGACTTTGGAAATCCGGCCAACTGCGGGACCGCCTGACAACAGGATAACCCAAGTGTGATGACTGCAGCAGGGTGAACACTCGAACATCTACATTTATGGTAGGTACAAAACTGTACTTTTGTGATTATTTCATCGTTGATGAACTCCAGGGCATCATCCTGTTGAACTAACCTACAGGTATATATGTTGTTAAGGTAGACTGAGATGCCTCCACCTTTCATCCCTGTTTGTGCAGTTGATAGTCTACATGTTTGGAAGGTACTGAAGCCTTGCACTTCAGAATACCTTCTGCAGCATTAAACCATGTCTTTGTAATAAACCAGATGTCTATATCCTACAGAGTGAGGACAGCTTGTAGAGTTTCTTGTTAAGGCTCTTAGTATTGAGCAGTTAGTCCTTTAGGTTCTTTTGAGTTTTAATTGCTAGGTTGGTAGTTTTTTCATTTTGGCATTGCCTAAAAAGGCACTAAAGCAATACATTAAGTTTTAACCAATATCAGGAAGCCCAGGGGAGACAGGTGCAAACTATACCAAGCAAAACAATGTGGTCTGTTAACCATGACCTCCCATGCTGACAAATATTGAATCCCGCTGGAATCACCCCAGAAACTAAGCCTTTTGTTAGTCAATCATTTTTGTTCATACTGTGGTGTCATCCTTGGTGAAGGTGGAGTGCTGCGCAAAGCAAGGAACATAACTGTCTGAAACATACATTTAAAGAGATCCATAATGTCTCCATATAATCCAGTGAGGCAAGTCTTGGGTCATTTATACCTACATGTAGTATGATAGAATCATACTGGTACCTGTGGTACTTTGACTTGTGTGCTTGAATAACCTGGCAGATTCTGGGTTCAGATAAGCAACTAACAGTTATCTTCTCCTTGCCCAGTCTAGTGAGTGGGGCATCTCTGTGTCATATGGTGAAGTTAGGGCTGTTTAGTACATAGATATTTACATAGTAGGTCTAACCTGTTTGATGCTTAGATCCTTGCATAGTTAGTGTTTATTTGTGGTGCACCATGTCCCTTTGTCATGTATAAGACTTGAGATTTTAAAAGTTTGTGGTACAGCCATACATTTCCCCCAAGATGTGCACAATCACTGCATTTTTGGGGGTTGCTTACCTGGATACAGACTTTCTGGTTTATGCTTCCTTTGGGGGTATAGACATTCTCAAAGAAATGGAAAAGAGAAAGAAATGTAAGGAAAGGGAAAAGGAGATCAAGAAATGGTCTATTGAGTCTTTTTCTAAGGTTGAACCAGAACTGAAGGTTCCAGGGCTCTTCCCGTCTTCTGTTCAAGGTATGGATTCATTGCTGGTTCCCCATGGGGTACTGATCATCACATTTATTGGCCCCCATTGTGTAAGCTGGTTAGGTCCCTGCTCCAAGCTATTGCTTTTCTGTCTACAGTCACATATCAGGTTGGCTCCACTTCCCTTTTGTAGCAATCAGTCCAGATCGAGTTCTCCCTGGAAACCTTTCCTACTCATGGCCAGGCATCTCCCTTCAGGTTCCATGAGCCTAAAATTCTTGTGCACCTTTCCTGGGAATCATTCCTTCCCCCTCAATTCTAAGACTGGAGAGAGAATTGCACCACCCACTCCTCTAATGGTTCCTCCTCGAGTCAGTGCCCACCCATGTTGCTTCTGAGTTGGTGCCAACAGCTTGGATGCGTAAGGCACTGGCCACCTCCTTGATGTACTCTACTCCAGAGCCTTTGGAGCTGTATGCATCACAAAGCCATAGGGATGGAGCTGTGGACCAGGGGGACATGGTCAGTCCTGAGGTTATAGAAGACGTCCTTGTCTTTAGGTGCATAGACTTTGGACAGCTCTGCTTCTATCTCAGCATCAGGTCTTCGGACCTGTGGGTGGGTATCTCTTCCCAGTTATCCAGCATTCAAGATGAGAGGATTTTGCCTTTGTCATAGTGTAGATCAGCACATGTGGCATCTGATCCACCCAGGACCTCCTTTCTTTCTGCAGCCTTGGTGAGTGATGAACCTGTCCTGGGGCAGCCCATATCCAAAGGCTTTGAACATCTCTGAACTTGTCGCTCCCTTACTACAAGGTACCTGGACCAATCGGAAACCCATCTTTGCATGAAAGTTTTGGAAATGAGAGCAGGCCTTTCAAGACTCCTCCCTGTAGGTGTGATTGCCTTACAGACTGACAACATGGCAATGGTTTGGTACATAAGCAAGGGGGTACTCTACCTTATCTCTTGTGTCAAAAGGCTGTGAGGTGTGGCAGTGGGCCATGTCCTCACAACCCTTTCTGATAGCACAGCACATTTTGGGGAGCTCTAGCATCTTAGAGGACAGTCTGAGCAGGAAGAACATTCTGATGCCTCAAGTGATCCTTCAGCCCATCTTTTGCAGCAAACATTTACAGCCACTGAGGCCAGACTTGCTGCAAACTTTCAATACCAAATGCAGCAGCTGTTTTGCCCTGATCCCTGTCAAAGGGCAGTCAGCTAGGGTTGCTCTTCTGCATGCTTGTTTCCTGGATCTCCTGCATGCTTGCCATCCAACGCCCATGATGATAATTTATAGAGAAAGCAGAAAATTGCAAAACAACTGTAATCTTCTTAGTCCTGTTCTTGCCCAGATGTCTGGTTCTCCTTCCTGTGGCCTTACCTGTTGCACCCTCCTTGGGTACTGGATCCTCTTCCAGGTTTGATATCCCATCCCTCTGTCCAGCCTCAGTGAAATCTGACCCCCCCCTCAGCTTGACTGTTTGGTTGCTCCAGTTCCAGTGATGGCCAAGGATCACAAGCTTTCTAAGAGACTTGTGCATATACTTTTATCTTCTCAGAAGCCCTGCACCAGGAAGGTTTATATAAGTAGAAAAAGTTCTCTATTTGGGCCACTAATAAGGGCTTGGATTCACTTTCCATACCTTTGGACACAATTTTAGACTTTCTGGCTGGGCTTTTTCAGTCTGGGCTCAACTACGCTTCTACCAAGGTTCACTTGGCAGCCATCTCAAATTTCCCATGAGGACCAAAACCATATCTGTTGCATCTCTGAAATGTTTTAAAGCCTTTTTGAAGTGTAGCTTTTTACTCGGCCCTTCAGTACCGGATGTGATTCCTTCCTGTGATTTGCCTGTTCTACTTCATGTTTCAGCAAGGGCTTCTTTCAAGCCAGCACTAACATAGATTGTGTCTTTCTTGGAAAACACTGTTCATAGTGGCAGTCACTTCAGCCAGAAGAGTTTCTGAACTAAAAGCCTTGTCCTGCATTCCACCCTGTCTTATCTTGCAATAAAGATGGTGTGTTCTTGCTGACAAACCCTTCTTTCCTGTCTAAGGTGGCTTCTGAGTCTAATCTGAACCAATCAATTCCAATGCCAGTTTTCTTTCTAAGTTTTAGGAAGAAGGGTGAATATATGCTCCTTAATTTAAATCTCCATCATCAGTTGAGATGTTTTTGAACATGACTAAACATTTCAGAAAGTCAGTTCATCTTTATCTTTTTCACTATAGCTAACTTTGGGAAAACACTCTCCAGTGTAACCTTAAGATGGTTTTCCATTTGCATATCTTTTGGTTATTCCAGGAAAGGTGCATATTTACTTTCAATCCAAAGGCTCTGTATTAGGACATTTGCCACCTTAACTGCCTTCTTTGATCGTGCTTCCTTAAACTATATTTTTACAGCAACTGCATGGTCTTATTTCCATACCTTTGTGTCTCATTTTAAATTTGATATTTCATCCATATTTAGGACTTCTTTTGGTTCCACCATTTTGCAGAATATTCTCTCCTTGTACCACTCATTCTGTCTGTCTGGGGACTCTGCCTAATAGGTTGAGGTTGACAGAAAAGACATCCATTACAAAAGTTCCAAAGTTAGTATAAAGCTATGTCCATGTTGTCGTCTTCCATCCATTCCCCTTCCAGGTTGTCACTGGTGTATGTGGATCTTGGTAGGCCTTTGCAGGCCAGACCAAAGTCTGTTATGCAGACCCTTTTGGGACATTTCTCAGTCTGTTGTTTGGATGACTCTGTATGTATGCATACCTTGCCTAGTAGGGAAAACTTGGTCTGAGAAGAATCAGAAGGGACAGAGCATTAGTGGAGAGGAGGTGGAGCTTCAGAGCTGCAAATTCTGATGCGCTGGCCTTAGATCTGATCAGATCCAGTAAACCCACAGGTAGAGACAGTCTAAAGAATGAAACACTGACCTAGGTTTTGGTAAAGACATAACTTTTGATTTGATGATGTAAATCGTTATTCATTCCTTACTGTTAGGACTTCGGTTCCGTCCTCTGAACCGACACGGCCGTTACCAAGCTCGTGCCAGCCAAAAACTCTCCGCTAAGACCTACCCACAATGCCCCTCTCAGTCTCTTCGGATCTCGTTTGCCAAGTTCCTCGTCAGACATGCCAAGCCTTCTCTCAGCTAAGTGTTAGCTTTTATGTTTTTTCTCTATTCTAGTGCGTTGTAAGACTTTTTTTTCTTGTCGTCCTTTTCTATCTCTACTTTATTCTTTCCTGACTAAGCCCTACCCACTACCTTTGGTATTTCTTCGTATCCTCGTTGGTACTACTCTCTCTCTCCCTGCCTTGAGGCCCTGTCTAACCTTTGGTATTTCTTAGTACCATTGTTGGTGCTCTTTCCTCTTACCTGAAAAAAAAAGTGCTTTCTGTTGTCTTGTTAGTTTTTTAGTTTTGTTGTGTGGTTAGTGTGGTATACTCTCTATTATGGCAGATAATGCTAAGCTTGGTTTCAAACAATGTGATAAGTGTGGGCGTAAGTTGCCCAATTCTGACAGTCACGCCCGGTATATTTACTGTTTGGGCATTTACCACCTTAGTGTTTCTTGCGACATTTGTTCTAGCTTCAGCAACTGTATGTCTGCTGAACGCAAGAACAAACTTATCCTTAAGGGTATGTTAAATTCGCCCTTTGCGGAGGCTGTATCTGGGACGGAGGTCTCACCACCTCCTAAACATAAAGACGTTAAAAGACACAAAGAGAAACTGAGTCTTTCGGTTCTGACATCCCCGTCCTCTGTGGAACCGAGTCGACATCAGGCTTCTCCTGCTCTGTCAGTGCAGACGACTTCGGCACCAGGGTCCTTGTCTTTTCCCTCGGTGCTGCCTTTGATTTGGATTCAGATTCCTTCCATTGTACTGACCTTGGCACCATCTCCCACAGTGCCAACCTTGTTGTATGTTTACTGTTTGGGCATTTACCACCTTAGTGTTTCTTGCGACATTTGTTCTAGCTTCAGCAACCGTATGTCTGCTGAATGCAAGAACAAACTTATCCTTAAGGGTATGTTAAATTCGCCCTTTGCGGAGGCTGTATCTGGGACGGAGGTCTCACCACCTCCTAAACATAAAGACGTTAAAAGACACAAAGAGAAACTGAGTCTTTCGGTTCTGACATCCCCGTCCTCTGTGGAACCGAGTCGACATCAGGCTTCTCCTGCTCTGTCAGTGCAGACGACTTCGGCACCAGGGTCCTTGTCTTTTCCCTCGGTGCTGCCTTTGATTTTGATTCAGATTCCTTCCATTGTACTGACCTTGGCACCATCTCCCACAGTGCCAACCTTGTTTGTGATACAGGCCCCGACTATTCTGCCTGTATCTACACCTTCCCTTGCCACGGTGCTGATGTCTTACACGGTGACTCCTTCAGTTCTGATTATCGAGCACCTTCTAAGAACTAGATATTTTCCTTCTTATGATCCCTTTTTGGGACAGCAATTTAGTCCCTTTCTTGACAGACCAGACTCCCCATCAACAGCGTCCTTCAGGTCCACCAGGAGTCCTTCGGAATAGGATGTAGTGAGGGTTGTGGATCAGCTTCTGGCAGCTGGAGGATTAACCACCCAGACTAGGTCTTCCCTCCCCCTTGGAATGGAAGCTTTCACGGTGTATTCTCCTGTCTATCCTCCTCTGACCTCCACCCGGGTTTCGGAGACTAATGTACCGATGGCCATCCTGGTACATACTGTGTCGGCACCGATAGCGGAGGCTTCCCTGTCAGCACCGATTACTCTTGCCATGGGTTTTTTGGAACTAGGGCACTCTCTGAGCAGTGGTTGGGCTGTCAACACCGTGGCACCTAGTTTGGTGCTGATTTTTTTCTGTGGCGCCGTCTACTGCCACGACTCTCCCGGCAGCTGCTGGTCCTCTCGGAGCTCCTCAGGGAGGGGTGTGACCCCGGTTCTGAGGTTGTCCTCCTTTGTTCCGGGCTCCCATCCTCTTTGGGTGGGCCTGCTTTCCAGTTGATGGAGAGGGTCCTTGCTTCAACAGGCTCGCAGTTGACACCACTGGCATTGGAATCAGAACCCCCCTCTAGCTTGCAGCTGTCTCACCCTCCTACTCTGGAACCTTGAGCATGGGAGCCGCAAGGCTTGCCCTCCAAGGGAACCCTGTCTCCGGAGTCATCGTCAGAATATCCCACTGGGGAGCCACCCCGGAAGAAACTTTGCAAGAGGAAGCATCTTGATTCCACTGAAGAAATCCATCACCGAAGACACTGATTGCGATGAGGGAGAAGAGTCCCCCATGGTCTTCCCCTGAAGTCGTCTCTTTTGGAGACATTCTCGAGATCCTCAAGTAGAGGAGAGACTGGAATCCCTCCAACCCTTCAGAGGAATTGGTCTTCTTGCAGGCTTTTCATGCTTGGCAGTCTACTTCCTGGGTGACCCCAACTACAGATGAGTTCATTTGACTTACTGTCCAGTGTGCCTGGAAGGCCCCAGACAATATAGAACCCGTCCCCTGGAGGCCAAATGAAATTTTGTCCACCCCGTAAGACCAGCCCAATTGGTCCAAACAACTGGTAGTCGATTACATGGTCATGGCGGTGGTCACCAAGAAGGAACTAATGGAAGATAGTTCCACTGTTCACCCACCGAACAGGGAGTTTCTGCCTATGGACAGACTGGGGAAGTGGACCTATGCTTCAGTGACCTTTGGAATCCGGTCACTGAATTACCTGTCACACTTTACTAGCCTCAAGAGAGACCTAATTTCTGAAATGTCTGCCTCTTTGGAGGAGGTACTGCCTGAGGAGGTGCATGATACTGTTGCCTCTCAGCTAAGCTACCTTGGAATCACTCTCAAACTCCTCAATGCGCTTGATTTCTCACACTACCGAGGGGGCAGCTCGAGCAGCCGCATCGGGCATTATGAGACATGCTTGGATGTGTTTGTGTGACTTCGCGGACCCCGTAAATCTTCCTTTGTCACCTGTTGACATGTCTTCCCTTTTTGGTCCCAAGGTAAGAGAGATGCTTTCATGTAGTGAGATGGACAGGAAGACCTTGTCTGCTGTGGGCATACGTTTTTCCCACCCCTCAGAGGTCCTACTCCGGGAATCGGAGGGGAGGAAAATTGTGGTTCAAGAAGTCCCAAGGATCTTTTCGTGACACTCTTGACAAGCAATCCCCCCCCCCCCCCCCCGGGCAGAGGGGACAACTCATTTGGAAGATGCCCCTTTTGGGGCAGAGAGGGGTCCGCGTAACCAGGGAGCTAGAGATTCCTTCCCTGGCAGATCCTTCCAGTGCTCCTGAACAGCGGCCCAATTGCTTTCCCCTGGAAGCAGTCGGGGGTCAATTTTTCCCTGCACCTACAGGCCTGGCAACTCATAACAGATGCATGGGTGCAGAGGATAATATCCAGAGCCTATCATATCCCTTTCGACCTCACCCCCAGACCTGTGAAATGAATCCCTGACGTCCCACCCGGTGAGAGGGAAGTTGCAGCCTTAGAAATTGAAAAGCTGCTAAGAAAGAGTCATCCAACCAGTCCTGCCAGACCAAGGAGGATCCGGCTTTTACTCAAGGTTGTTTTTAGTGCCAAAAAAGACAGGGGACTGGAGACCAATACTGGATCTCAGTTTACTAAAATTCTTCAAAGCTCAAAAATTCCGGTTGGTCACGGTACAGTCCATTCGAAGGACAACTGGATGTGCTCTGTAGACCTCCAGGATGTGTATTACCACATAAAGATGGACAAACGTTCCCGGAGTTTTCTCCACTTCCGGCTGGGAGCCAGTCATTACCAGTTCAGGGTACTGCCCTTTGGTCTCTCGACAGCCCCCAGAGTGTTCACCAAATGTATGACAGTCATAGTAGCTCATCTCCGACTACTAGGATTCCAGGTGTTTCCATATCTAGATGATTGGCTCCTTACCACTACATCCCTGAAACCTCTCAGTCTCTCTCAAACACTCAAGGCCTTGCTATTCGCTTAGGTATCACGATCAACATGGACAAATCACACATCTCCATCAAGAACACTGGAATTCATTGGAGCGATCTTAGACACAACGTCCTGTCAAGCTTCCTTCCCTCCTCACAGGCTTTCAAAAATAAGAAACCAGATTCAAGTCCTCCTGCAGGCGTTTTTACCAGCATGCCTTGTACTACAACTATTGGGCTCTATGGCAGCAACTATTACCTTGGTACCACTGGCAAGGTTGCACATGAGACTATTGCAATGGCTCCTCTCATCACAATGGTCGATCTTAACTCACCCACTCGACCACATGATACGCCTTACAAGTCTTTGCAAGAAACAAATGCTTTGCTCGATGAAGCCACAATCAAATCTTTGGTGTCGACCGTTCTGTCTCCCCAGCCCAGGGCCACGGTGACCACGGACGCTTCCCTGTTAGGGTGGGGGGGGGCATTTCCAAGGAAAGACCGTCCAAGGCACCTGGTCCCCCATGGAGGTCAATTTGCACATAATTGTCCTGGAATTGACGGCAGTTCTCTTAGCGTTGCATGCATTCCACACATCCTTTCCTTCCGGGACCATTGCATTTCAGTCGGACAACATGTCAGCCTGGTGTATCAGCAGACAAGGCGGAACCAGGTCTTAACCCCTGAGCTGGGAAGCCATGAGAATTTGGCATTGGGCGATGGCTTCCAAAAGCTTTTTCATAGCAACGCAGATTCCCAGGAGTTACAATCTGAGCAGGAACATTCTGATGCCTCACAAGTGGTCCCTCAACCCTATAATAGCGGAGCAGATCTTCCACCGTTGGGACAGGCCTTGTAGTGACCTGTTTGCTTCTCCCCTAAACAACAAATGCAGAAGTTGTTTTGCTCTGAGCTCCCCTCAGGGGGAGTTACCGAGGGATGCTCTTGATGCATGATTGGCCCCCGGGTCTGCTGTATGCCTTTCCCCCCTCATCCCGAAATTCCTCCAGAAAGATCAAAGGTTGAGAAGCAAAGTGATCCTCATTGTCCCTGTCATGTTTGGTTTCCTTTCCTATGGCCTCACCTGATTCACAGACCATGGATCCTGGATCAATCCCAAGGTCTGCTGTCTCATCCTCAGGGACAGATTCACCCCAATCTCCACAGCCTCAAGCTCACAGCTTGGTTTCTCCACATGTTCGTGTTTCACTGTTGCAGTCATGACTGTAGGGTTCTCCCCTGCCGGCAGGCAGTCCTCAGTCGGCCAGAATCCCAAAGTCTGGGTCCGGCGTCGGCTGATCAGGCATGCTCCCTGACGTCAGAGCACCAGGAGTACAAAGCTGACAGCCGACGCCATGTTCTCCAGTCTTTCTTGCCGTGCGGTGATAGTTCGCAAGTGCCGGTCGGCTGACTCCTGACAATTTTTTATAAACGTACTTCAGTCCGAAGACTTTCTTCTCCTTCTCAAAGCTAAGTACCCCGTTGGGGAAACTTTTTTCTTGCTCCAGTCTGATGTCAGAAAAAGTTAATAATTGTATTTCATGTGGGAAGCAAATACCTCATAAGGATTTTCATTCTTACTGTATTCCTTGCTTAGGCCCTGACCACGACGTAGCTAGTTGTCGGTATTGTGCTAGATTAATCAGCGTACGATTAAATGAAGGTACGATTTTGCATTTCATTACTTCGGTAGGCGTTTTAATTGTAAAATGTCGTCTGATACGGTTCCGGCTACCGGAGTTTACAAACGACGCAAGGATAAAGACAGGCCTCAGAGGTCCAAATCAGACTATGTTGTACAAGCAGAGCCAGCTTCAGGTTCGGCCGTCGTCAGTGAGGCGCTTTTGCAGCCCCTGTCGTCGGCCATTTCGGAACCGATGGCCGAAACGGACTCCCACGAGGAGCCAACTAGGCCTTTGAATATTTCTGTTGCAAGACCTTCGGGCAATGCTCCTTCGGATGGGTCCGGAGCCGCTGTGCAGGTACCGGCTTCCGAAGGGGTTTTCAGGCCTACTCAGCTTCTAATAAAGGCAAAGACAAAGGCAAAGACTCCTTCCAAATCAAAAACTGCAGCCCAGGCCTCTTCTGATCCGGCACCCAAGTCTCAGAAACAGTTACTTAAGATGGCGGAGGACTTGCTATGATTAGGGGTTCACATCCCCCTCCAGATAAAAGGCCAAGGCAGGAAGTTTATTGTGACTCCTCTGATCAGGCTTCTGTTTCTTCAGTTTCTTCTTCTGACCAGGAATATTCTTTCCCTCCTTATGAGGATTCTGATGCTGAGGAATCCATTCCTTCAGCTTCTCCCCCTGAGGATTTCTCTTTTGGGGAAACTTTGCATGAAATGAGGGAACATTTTCACTGGGAAGGACAGGAGTACACGGAATCTAAGAAAAGACTAAGGGATTTTCTTCTTCCCCAACATAGACCCCTGGCTATTCCTCCTATTTTGGATATTGTGGATGATGCTTTTTCGAAGGCTAACTTAGCTCCTGACTCTTTTCCTCCAGCTCCTGTTAAGCCAGACAGATATTATAGGGTTCCTGATTCCCACCAGTTTTTATACAAGAATCCTACTGCTGACCCTGAAACCATTTCTCAGGGTCCTAAGGGGGTTAAGGCCGCTTCTGCTAAAAATCCCATTCCCACTGAGAAGGATTCCAGATCTTTAGAAAGATGGGGCAAAAAGTGTACACTTCTGCTACTTTATCTATTAGGGCTTTAAACTGTCAGTTTCATATGCTGAAATACCAGCAATTTCTCCTGTCTGTTTTAAAACAAAAGCTAACTTCCATTTCCGCCTGTGCAGATAAGGAATTACATGACTTAATGCATGCCACTGAACAAGTTGGGAAGCATGGTTTACACTGTGGATTTGATGCCTTGGAGGCTTCTTGTAGGGCTGCTGCCTCTGGCACAGTCATTAGAAGGCATGCATGGTTAAAGGAACAAAATTTGCCAGATCAAGTAAAAGCTAAATTATTGGATGCTCCTGTTCAGCATAATGTTTTGTTTGGATCTAAAGCTGAAGAGGTGATAAAGAAAATGGAGGACAAGGCAAAATCCATGCAAACAGTTAAAGATTTCTTACAAGTACAGCCACCCAGATTTAGTAGGAATTGGCCTACAAAAAATTGGTCCTTTCCCAATTCAGACAGGCCTCAGAGGGGTAGATACAGACGCTCCCGAGGAAGGCCTCAAACGCAAGCCTCTTATAGACCAAGACAGTGGACTGCTTCCACCCCTAGGGGAGGAGAGGACAAGTCGCAAGCTCATAGAAAACAGACTCAATGACTCCCTCTGTTGGGCTGCAGGAACTTCTTGCCTGGAAGCCCCTCTCAGAGGAAAACTTTCTCTTTTTCACCTAAATTGGACTCAAATAACCCAAGACAAGTGGGTTCTGGATGTGGTTTCAAGAGGTTACAAATTCCATTTTCATACCCTACCAAGACCAAGCGGATGGCCAGATCTTCCAAAACATCAATGGTTAGAGGCTTTAAACCAGGTGGAAGCTCTCTTGGCTATGAAAGCCATAGAACTAGTTCCACTTTCAGAGATGGGACAAGGTTTTTACTCTAGGCTCTTTCTAGTCCCCAGGAAGCAAAATTCATGGAGACCTATTCTGGATCTGTCAGTCTTGAACACTTTTCTCGAGATACCAAAATTCAAGATGCTTACTCTGCAGCAGCTACTTCCAATGCTGACCAAAAATGCATGGATGGTAACTTTGGATTTAAAGGAGGCATATTTACACATTCCCATCAGGCAGGAATGCAGAAAATACCTCAGGTTCAAGGCCGGATCGAGGCACTATCAAGTCTCTGCGCTGCCCTTTGGATTGTCTACTGCGCCCAGGGTCTTCACCAAATGCCTGGCTCCAGTAGTAGCTTATTGCAGACTCAAGGGAATTCAAATTTACCCTCATCTGGACGACTGTCTTATTCAGGCAGACAGCAAGGATGTCTTACTCCAGCATCTAGAGTTTGTTCAGAATCTTCTCAAGTTCCTGGGATTCACTGTAAACATAAAAAAGTCAAATTTGACTCCCTCACAACAGATAATTTTTCTGGGCGCTTCTCTAAACACAACAACCCAGATGGCATTTCTGACATACGAAAAACAATTACAGCTGGCTTCAACTTTCAAAACCTTGGCAGCATTAACTCGGCTATCTGCAAGGAGATTCCTGCAGGCGTTGGGTTACATGGCCTCCTGCATCCTTCTCGTACCATATGCAAGACTACATATGAGGAAAATACAGTGGTACCTAAAAAGTGTATGGTCTCAGCATTGCCACAGTTTAGACATACAGATCTCCGTCCTGCCTTGTCTTCAAAAGGAATTCCTTTGGTGGTCCAGGGCATGTACTCTAAACAAAGGAAAACCCTTCTGTCTGCCTCCTGCCTCTCAGATACTAACCACGGACGCCTCGGATTATGCATGGGAAGCCCATTTTCAGGGCAACTGTCTGCAGGGCATTTGGACAAAGGATCAGAAGCACCTGCATATCAATTTAAAGGAAATGTTAGCCGTTCAGAAAGCTCTATTGGCCTTCAGGAATCTTCTACAACCAGGACAACTACTGATACGGACAGACAACACCACAGTTATGTGGTACATAAACAAGCAAGGGGGATCTCATTCCTATCCCCTTTGCAGACTAGCTATGAATCTTTGGAACACAGCTCTAGCTTGCAAACTGGACCTTCAAGCTCAGTTTCTACCAGGGAAGCAAAACTTCCTGGCAGACAGTTTGAGCAGAAACCTATCGGACCCACACGAATGGATGCTGGACACCGAAATATTCCAGATGATTACAGCAGTCTGGGGATGTCCTCACATTAGACCTCTTTGCATCCCACCTCGATCATCAACTACAGATTTTTTGCACCAGGACATTCCACAAACTAGCTTGGAAAGTGGATGCACTATCATTCAGTTGGAGAAACCTCTCGGGGTATGCCTTTCCGCCTCTTCCTCTTTTTCCACGGGTATTATTAAAGATCAAACAGGAAAAGCCCAAGATGATGATCTTGCTGGCCCCAAATTGGCCTCGACAGTTTTGGTACCCAACGCTGAAAAACCTTTGTCTGGAGCCCCCTTGGGTTTTACCACAGACTCCGAACCTTCTGTCCCAACACCAGGGTCAGGTTCTTCACTCCCATGTCAAAACTCTCAGCCTGGCGGCCTGGTTAATTCAGGGTCTTTGATTCATTCTCTCCTACCCAAGCAGGTTATGGATGTCATTTTAGAAGCCAGACGTCCTAGCACTAGAAAATCTTATGCAGGAAAATGGAAAAGATTTTGTTCCTGGATGCAGGCTCAGGATTCTGATCCTCTTATTCCTAGCATTCCTCTGATTTTACTTTACCTGACAGACCTCTTACATAAGGGTCTCTCTTTCTCGTCAGTAAAGATACATGCCTCTGCTATTTCTGATCATTATAATACAGACCCTCCAATCTTTTCCAACCAGCTCATGAGACAGTTTCTCAGAGGAGCTAAGAACTTAAAGCCCCCTAGATCTCCTCCCATTCCTGCTTGGGATCTCAACTATGTTTTGGAAAAACTCACCTTACCTCCTTTTGAGCCTGCTGCCACATCTGACATCAAGTTTTTATCTTGGAAGACAGCTATCCTGTTAGCTCTAACCTCTGCCAGGAGAGTTTCGGAGTTGCAAGCTCTCATGGCTGTGGAACCTTATATTATTTTTCATCAAGACAGGGTGTCTTTAAGGACTAATCCTACTTTCATGCCTAAGGTGATTTCCAAAGTGGCTTTAAATCAAACTATTGACTTGCCAACTTTTTTCCCCACTCCTCAAAATAAGGGGGAAAGGATCTTGCATTCCTTGGATGTACACAGACAACTACGTTTTTACCTGGACAGAACCAAGGACATCAGGAAATCAGAGCAATTGTTTGTTTCTTATGCTTCAAGTTCCCAAGGTAAAGCTATTTCAAAACAGACCATTTCCAAATGGATTGCTCATAGAATCAGATTTTGCTATTCACACCATGGAAAGCAAATCCCAGGGACTATAAGGACTCACTCTACCAGAGCTGCTGCCACTTCAGCTGCCTTCCTCAGAGGAGTTCCTACCAAGGACATTTTGGAAGCTGCAACTTGGAGTTCAGTGCATACTTTTTCTAAGCACTACAATCTACCTCTTTACTCTAAGTCTAGGGCAGGCTTTGCTTCTGCAGTCTTGCAGGGCCTTTTAGCCACCCCCTCAACTTTATGACCACATCCCTTTTATTCTGCTTTGGAATTCAACCCTACAGTCATGACTGCAACAGTGAAAAAACACGATGAACATAGTACAGTTGTGTACGCTTACCATAAATGTAGATGTTTGAGTGTCTTCACTGTTGCAGTCTGGGTTTCCCTCCCTCCTGTCCCCTCTTATTTTTTCTTTTGTGTGGTTCCTTTTTTTTCACCCTTCTTCTGAGGTGTATTTGCAAAGGGTATGGGATCTTACTCATTTTGGAACTCCTGACATCTTGGGCAAGAAAAACTGGAGAACATGGCGTCGGCTGTCAGCTTTGTACTCCTGGCGCTCTGACGTCAGGGAGCATGGCTGATCAGCCGACGCCGGACCCAGACTTTGGGATTCTGGCCGACCGAGGACTGCCTGCCGGCAGGGGAGAACCCTACAGTCATGACTGCAACAGTGAAGACACTCTAACATCTGCATTTATGGTAAGTGTACACAACTGTACTTTCCGATGATTGCCAGGCTACCTGTTATTTCACCCCCTGTTCGTGAGATTCTTCTGGCTTTGCGCAAACCTTCCACCAGAAAATTTTATTCCAGTAAGTGGACTAGGTTCTCTAGATGGGCCAGAGAACATAACATAGATACCTTTTCCATGCCTATTCAGAAGATCCTACAATACCGGAGGAGCTTCAGCATTAACAATTACAGTGCATTTAGCAGCTATTGCAAATTTTCACAATGGAATTTATAATTAATCTGTTATGTCACACTGACTGTGCAAGACCTTCATGAAAGGAGTATTACATATTAAACCTCCGGTCAAGCCTCGTATAGAGCCATGGGACTTGACGTTGGTGCTTCAGTCGTTAACAAGTTCTCCCCTCAAGCCTTCTAACTCCTGTGATGTAAAATTTTTGTCTTGGAAAATTCTGCTTCTAGTAGCCCTTACCTCTGTGAGAAGAGTGTCTGAGTTGCAGGCCTTGAGTGTCAAGAGACCTTACTTGATTTTTCATAGGGAAAGTGTCCCTACGTACTGACCCCTCATTTCACCCACGGTCATTTCTGTTTTTTCCAGGTCTGTTGACCTGCTGTTTTTCTTTCCTCAATATTCAAGTAGAGGGCAATACCTTATGCATACCCTCGATGTTCATAGGCAACTTTGTTTCTACTTGGACAAAACTAAATCTTTCAGGAAAACTGATCAGTTGTTTGTGGCCTTTGCAGGACCCTGATTGGGTAGACCTGTTTCCAAAATGACTTTATCCTCTTGGCTCAGAAACGCCATTACTTTAATCTACCATCAGAACAAAGTGTCCTTACCTTCCAAAATAAAGGCTCACTCTACTAGATCGATGGCTACTTCAGTGGCTTTTCATTCCAGAGCCTCTGTGGATGGTATCTGCACAGCAGCCACTTGGGCAAGTCCTCATAACTTTATCATTCATTACAAATTGGATCTGGCCTCCAGGGGATGAGCATCTTTTGGTTCTGTGGTGCTCAGGAATGTCCTTCCTTAGGGCCACCCAGGACTCAATTAGCTGGGGACTCTGTCCTAACAGTAAGGAATGAATAAAGATTTACAACATCAGATAAAGAAGTTATGTCTTACCAAAACTTTTCATCTGTGTTGTAAATCTTTATTCATTCATTACCTCCCGCCCTCCTTCCCCCTGCCGGGACTCCTGGTGGACTTTAGGATTTCCTTTTAGTTAAGGTATCTGCTCAGACAGAACCCTCTACTATCACTATTATTACTTCTGTACTGTAGTGGTGGGCAAACTCGATCTGAAGAGACTATGAGAGGGGCATTGTGGGTAGGTCTTAGCTGAGAGTTTTTGGCTGGCGTGAGCTTGGTAATGGCCATGTCAGTTCTGAGAAAGGAATCGAAGTCCTAACAGTAATGAAAGAATAAAGATGTTCTTCGTGTTTCACTGTTGCAGTCATTACATTTGGGTAATCCTGCTGGCAGGTTGCCCTCAGCCGGCCTGAATTCCAAAGTCTTGGATACTGCGTCGGCGACGCCATTTTCTTCAGTCTTTCTTGCCGCACGGTGCCCGAAGCGGTTTGCATGTGCCGGTCGACCGACTCCTGAGATTTTTGTGTTTGAGTTTCAGATCCGAAGTCTTCAATAAAGCTAAGTACCCCATTGGGGAAACTTTTTTCTTGCTCCAGGCCGATGTCAGAAAAAGTTAATTGTATTTCTTGAGGAAAGCAAATACCTCATAAGGATTTTCGTTCTTACTGTATTCCTTGCCTAGGCCCTGATCACAATGTTGCTGGTTGTCAGTTTTGTGCTAGATTTAACCAACGCACTGTTAAGCGTCGGTATGATTTTGCATTAAGCTATTTTGGGTGAAGATTTAATTATACAATGTCGTTGGATAGCCATCCGACTACCGGAGTTCACAAAACACGCAAAGAAAAAGAAAGACAGGCAACCGAGGCCCAAAACCGACGACGAAGCTTCTCCTAACCAAGTCGCCGGTTCTCAGTGAGGCACTTTCGCAGCCCCTGACGCCCGCTACTTTAGAGTCGCAGGCCGCTACCGACTCCCACGTGGAGTCGGCCATGCCGCTGGAAACTCAAGGTATTGGAGCCTCGGAGATTATTCCCTCAGATGGGTCCGGAGCCGCTGAGCAGGCATCGGCTTCTGAGGGTGTATTCAGACCTAAACAATTCTATATTAAACCAACTTCAAAGACTAAAACACCTTTAAAGACAAAGAAGCAAGTTCACCAGCCACAAGGACAGGCCTCCATGCCCAAAAAACAGATGCTCAAAATGGCCGAAGATTTAATTACCTTGATCAGAGGTTCCCATCACCCTCCTGATAAGAGGCCTAGGGAAGAGACAGACGATGAATCTTCAGATCAGGTTTCCATTTCTTCTGATTCCTCTTCTGATCAGGAATATTCTTTTCCCCCAGGAGGATTCTGATGCTGAAGAATCAATTCCTTTAGCTTCTCCTCCTGAGGACTACTCTTTTGGGGAAACCTTGCATACCATGAGGGAGCACTTCCACTGGGAGAGCCAAGATTTTTCAGAATCTAAGAAAAGGCTCAGAGACTTCCTTTTACTTCCTCAACATAGGCCTCTAGCTATTCCACCTGTGTTGAACATTGTAGATGATGTGTTCTCTGAGTCCAGTCTGACCCCTGACTCTCTACCTCCAGCTCCTGTTAAGCCGGACAGGTACTACAGGGTCCCTGACTCTCATAAATTCCTTTTTAAAAACCCTTCTGCAGACCTAGAAACTATTTTTCAGGGTCCAAAAGGGGTCAAGGCTTCTTCTGCAAAAAACCCTACCCCCTCTGATAGGGATTCTAGGGCTCTGGATAGATAGGAAAAAAAGATTTACACGTCTGCTACTTTGGCTATAAGAGCCTTAAATTGCCACTTTCATATGCTCAAATATCAGCAACATATCATGACACTGCTTAAACAAAAAATTATGGCAAATTCTGAATGTGCAGAAAACAAAGAAATACAAGCTTTATTGCATGCAGCTGAACAAGTTGGAAAGCATACTTTGCAATGTGGTTTTAATTCTCTGGAAGTCTCCTGCGGGGCCGCTGTTAGGGGTTCTGTCATTAGGAGGCATGCTTGGTTAAAAGAACAAAGTCTGCCTGACCATGTTAAAGCAAAATTATTAGATGCTCCTTTATAACATGATACCTTGTTTGGTGTTAAGGCAGAAGAGGTGTTAAAGAAAATGGAAGACAAAACTAAATCTATGCAAACAGTCAAGGATTTCTTACAGGTACAGCCACCTAGATTTAGCAGACACTGGCCTACAAAGAATTGGTCCTTTCCAGTCTCAGACAGACCTCAAAGGGGCAGATCCAGACGCCCTAGAGGCAGATCACAGCCGCAAGGATTCTATAGGTCTAAGCAGTGGAGTGCTTCTACCTCCAAAGGTGGAGAGGGCAAATCACAATCATACAGGAAACAGTCCCAATGACTTCCCCCTGCCTGCACCAAGCACTTATCTTCTGGCAGCACCCTTAGGGGGGAAACTAGCACTTTTTTCTCAAAATTGGCACATTATAACCCAGGACAAATGGGTTCTAGACGTAGTGTCTCAAGGCTACAAGTTTCATTTCCATACCCTACCAAGGACAAACGGTTGGCCAGACCTGCCAAAAAATCAATGGGCAGAGGCTCAAAAACAAGTTGCATCCCTCATGGACATGAGGGCTATTCAACAAGTGCCTCAGCAAGAGCAGGGACAAGGATTTTACTCAAGACTGTTCTTGATACCGAGAAAGGACCAAGCATGGAGACCAATACTGGACCTATGTATTCTAAACACTTTCCTGGATATACCAAAATTCAAGACGTTGACCTTGCAGCAGCTTCTGCCCATGCTGGGCAGCAAGGCTTGGCTCGTGACTTTAGACCTAAAAGAGGCATACCTGCATGTCCCAATCAGACAAACATGCAGAAGATTCCTCAGATTCAAGGCTGGCTCAAAGCATTACCAATTCTCTGCACTGCCCTTTGGCTTATCTACTGCGCCCAGGGTCTTCACAAAGTGCCTGGCACCAGTAATTGCATTCTGCAGACATAGAGGAATACAAATATATCCTTACTTGGACGACTGCCTCATACAAGCAGAGAACAAGGACATTCTACTACAGCATCTGACATTTGTGATAAGACTTTTAACATGCCTAGGGTACACAGTCAACAAAAATAAATCAAAACTAGTACCCTCTCAAGAGATAATATTCCTGGCTGCAAGTTTAAATACAACTGCCCAGATGGCTCATCTCACTCCAGACAAACAAAGGCAACTGACTACCTATTTCAAGGAAATGGCAACAAAGGCCCAGTTATCTGCAAGAAAAATTCTGCAGGCTTTGGGCTTCCTGGCATCCTGCATCTTACTAATTCCATATGCAAGACTGCATGTGAGGAAAATTCAGTGGTACCTAAAAAGTGTTTGAACGCAACATTGCCACCGACTGGAAACAATGGTTACTCTAATTCCCTGCCTGCAACAGGAGTTTCGATGGTGGGCAAAGGCTCGTCACCAAAACAAGGGACAGCCATTCTCACTACCCCCAGCCAGGCAGAGCCTAACGACGGATGCATCAGATTATGCCTGGGAGGCACACATGGCAGGAAGAGGCATTCAGGGCACCTGGTCCACAAACCAAAAGCATCTACGTATCCGTCAAAAAGAGATGCTAGCTGTGCAAAATGCCCTGACAGCCTTCAAGGACCTACTTCATCCGGTTCAACTACTGATAAAGATAGACAACACCATGGTCATGTGGTACATAAACAAGCTGGGGGGCACTCATTCTTATCCCCTGTGCAGACTAGCCATGGCTTTATGGGACACAGCATTGACTTACCAAGTTCATCTGCAGACACAATTCCTGCCAGGAAAGGAAAACACTCTTGCAGACGAACTAAGCAGAAACCTCATGGATCCCCACGAGTGGCACCTGGATCCACAAGTCTTCAGCATGATAACAAAGAAATGGGGATGCTCAGACATAGATCTATTTGCCTCCCCTCAAAACCATCAATTAAAAAGATTCTGCACAAGGACTTATCACAGACCAGCTTGGAAAGTGGACTCCTTATCTTTCAACTGGACAAACCTATCAGTATATGCCTTTCCTCCACTACCTCTCCTCCCCAAGGTACTCCTAAAGGTCAAGCAGGAGAAACCAAAAATTATTCTGATTGCCCCAGACTGGCCATGCCGGTACTGGTATCCGATCTTAAGGAACTTGGCCCAGCCTGGACCTTACCTCAAATACCTCATCTACTGTCCCAGCAAAACAATCAGATTCTGCACAGCCAACTCAGGACCCTAAACCTGGCAGCATGGCGGATAATGTAGCCATACAAACCACACCTCTCAGTAAAGCTGTGATGGATGTCATTTTAGAAGCCAGAAGGCCTTGTACTAGAAAATCCTATGCTGGGAAATGGAAGAGATTTTGTGCTTGGAATCAAGCTCAAGGGAACTGATACAGCTGTCCCAAATATTCCTCAGATTTTGCAATATTTAACTGGGATGCTGGACAAAGGCCTATTTTTCTCATCAATTAAAATCCATGCCTCTGCCATTTCGGCTTATTACAATACAGAGCCACCACTCTTTTCTCATCCTTTATTAAGGCAGTAACTCAGAGGAGCCAAAAACGTAAGGCCTCCAAGGAGACCGCCAGTACCTGCATGGGACCTCAATTATGTCTTGGAAAAACTCACCTTACCTCCTTTTGAGCCAGCTGCTACTGCAGATATAAAATTCTTATCTTGGAAAACAGCACTACTCCTAGCAATAACTTCTGCAAGACGAGTTTCAGAGCTACAGGCTCTCGTGGCCGTGGAACCCTTTATCATTTTTTATCTAGACAGGGTCTCTCTCAGAACAAACCCTACATTTATGCCTAAGGTGGTATCCAGTGTAGCCCTTAACCAAACAATTTATTTGCCAACCTTTTATCCAAATCCACAGAACAAGGGGGAGAAAATTCTGCATTCTTTGGACGTACACAGACAACTTAGATTCTACTTGGGCAAAACTAAAGTTTTCAGAAAGACAGAACAATTACTAGTGGCATATGCCACAGCATCACAAGGAAAGGCTACCTCCAAGCAGACTATTTCAAAGTGGATAGGTCACTGCATTCGTTTCTGTGACTCACAGCATGGCAGACCAGTGCCTAAGGGCATTAGGCCACATTCAACCAGAGCTGCAGCCACTTCTGCAGCCTTTCTCAGGGGAGTACCAACCAAAGACATTTTAGAGGCTGCCACTTGGAGTTCAGTGCATACCTTTACAAAACATTACAATCTGCCTCTTTACTCTAAATCCAGGGCAGGCTTTGCCACTGCAGTTCTGCAGGGCCTCATAGCCGCTCCTAATGCTATTTAGCTCCAGCCCCCCAACCACAGCTTTGGGACTCAACCCAAATGTAATGACTGCAACAGTGAATACACTCGAACATCTACATTTATGGTAAGTGTACACAACTGTACTTTCTTGGCACCCAGAAAGGGCAAGGCCTGGAGGCCGATACTGGACCTATCTATTCTGAACACTTACCTGGATAGACCAAAATTCAAAATGTTGACTGTGCAGCAGCTTCTGCCCATGCCTGGCAAGAATGATTGGGTTATGACTTTAGACCTAAAAGAGGCATACCTGCATGTTCCAATCAGACAATCATGCAGAAGATACCTAAGATTCAAGGCTGGCTCAATGCATTACCAATTCTCTGCACTGCCCTTTGGCTTATCTACTGCGCCCAGGGTCTTTACAAAGTGCCTGGCACCAGTAATTGCATTCTGCAGACAAAGAGGAATACAAATATATCCTTACTTGGACAACTGTCTCATTCAAGCAGAGAACAAGGACATTCTTCTTCAACATCTTGCGTTTGTGAAAAGACGTCTAACATGCCTAGGGTACACAGTCAACAAAAAGAAATCAAAACTAGTACCCTCACAAGAGATTACTTTCCTGGGTGCAAGCTTGAATACAACTGCCCAGATGGCTTATCTCACGCCAGACAAACAAAGGCAACTGACCTACCTATTACAAAATGTTGGCAACAAAGGCCCAGTTATCTGCAAGAAAAATTCTGCAGGCTTTGGGCTTCATGGCATCCTGCATCCTACTAATTCCATATGCAAGACTGCATATGAGGAAACTTCAGTGGTACCTAAAAAGTGTTGGGACTCAACATTGCTACAGCCTGGAAACAGTCATTACTCCCATTCCCTGCCTGCAACAGGAGTTTCGATGGTGGGCAAAGGCTTGTCACCAGAACAAGGGACAGCCATTCACATTACCTCCAGACAGGCAGACGCTAAGAACGGATGCATCAGACTATGCCTGGGGAGCCCACATGGCAGGAAGATGCATTCAGGGCACATGGTCCTCAAACCAAATGCATCTACATATCAATCAAAAATAGATGTTATCTGTTCAAAATGCTCTGACAGCCTTCAAGGACCTACTTCATCCGGGACAACTACTGATAAAGACAGACACCACGGTCATGTGGTATATAAACAAGCAGGGGGGCACACATTCTTACCCCCTTTGCAGACTAGCCATGACCTTGTGGGACACAGCTTTGACTTACCAAGTACATCTGCAGGCTCAATTCCTGCCAGGAAAGGAAAATACTCTGGCAGACGAACTAAGCAGAAACCTCATGGATCCCCACGAGTGGTAGATGGATCCACAAGTCTTCAGCATGATAACAAGGAAATGGGGATGCCCGGACATAGATCTATTTGCCTCCCCTCTCAATTACCAACTAAAAAGTTTCTGCACAAGGACCTATCACAGACAAGCATGGAAAGTGGACGCCCTATCTTTCAGCTGGAAAAATCAGTATATGCCTTTCCTCCACTGCCTCTCCTCCCCAAGGTGCTCCTAAAGGTCAGACAGGAGAAGCCAAAGATGATACTGATGCCCCAGACTGGCCACGTCAGTACTGGTATCCAATACTAAGAACCTTATCTCTATACCCAGCTTGGACCTTACCTCAAATACCTCGACTACTGTCCCAGCAAAACAATCAAATCATGCACAGCCAACTCAGGACATTAAACTTGGCAGCATGGCAGATAATGTAGTCATACAAAAAACACCTTTCAGTAAAGCTGTGATGGATGTCATTCTGGAAGCCAGCAGGCCTGGTACTAGAAAGTCTTATGCTGTAAAATGGAAGAGATTCTGTGCCTGGAACCAGGCACAAGGAACTGATACAGCGGTACCAAATATTCCTCAGATTTTGCAATACTTAACTGAGATGCTGGACAAAGGCCTATCTTTTTCATCAATTAAAATTCATGCCTCTGCCATTTCGGCTCATTACAATACAGAGCCACCACTTTTTTCTCACCCTTTATTAAGGCAGTACCTCAGGAGCCAAAAATTTAAGGCCCCCAAGGAGACTATCAGTACCTGCATGGGACCTCAGCTATGTCTTGGAAAAGCTCACCCTGCCTCCTTTTGCGCCAACTGCTACTGCTGATATGAAGTTTCTGTGTTGGAAAACAGCTCTGCTCTTAGCAATTACTTCTGCAAGATGAGTTTCAGAGCTACAGGTGCTCATGGCTGTGGAACCTTTCATCATTTTTCATCCAGACAGGGTCTCCCTGAGGACAAACACAACATTTATGCCTAAAGTGTCTAGTGTGGCTCTTAACCAAGCCATCCATCTGCCAACCTTTTACCCAAATCCACAGAACAAGGGGGAGAGAATTCTGCATTCTTTGGACGTACACAGACAACTTAGATTCTACTTGGACAGAACCGAAGCTTTCAGAAAGACAGAGCAATTACTAGTGGCATATGCTGCAGGATCGCAAGGAAAGCCTATCTCAAAGCAGACTTCTAAGTGATTGGGCCACTGCATTCGTTTCTGCTACTTACACCATGGCAAACCAGTGCCTAAGGCCATTAGACCTCATTCCACCAGAGCTGCAGCCACCTCGGCAGCCTTTCTCAGGGGAGTACCAACCAGAGACATTTTAGAGGCAGCTACTTGGAGTTCAGTGCACACCTTTACAAAGCATTATCATCTGCCACTCTACTCTAAATCCAGAGCAGGCTTTGCCACTGCAGTTCTGCAGGGCCTCATAGCCGCTCCTACTGCTGTCTAGTTCCAGCCTCCCAACCATAGCTTTGGGGCTCTACCCAAATGTAATGACTGCAACAGTGAAGCACGAAGAACATAGTACAGTTGTATACACTTACCATAAATGTAGATGTTCGAGTGTATGCACTGTTGCAGTCCAGGTTACCCACCTGCCTTCCCCCTTTTTTCTTTTGGCTCTTATCTTTCCTTCTCTGATTTATACTACCTATGTGGTGTATTTGCTTATAGATGAAGGTAAAATTTATATTGGTGTATTTCTGAATATATATATAAACTTTGGCTACCCTTTTGGGGGGCATCTGACATCTGGGGCAAGAAAAACTGAAGAAAATGGTGTTTGCTGCTTCTTTTATACCCCTGATGACCTGACGTCAGGGAAGGGGCGACAGCAGCCGACGCAGGACCCAAGACTTTGGAATTCAGGCTGGCTGAAGGCAACCTGCCAGCAGGATTGCCCAAATGTAATGACTGCAACAGTGAATACACTCAAACATCTAATTTATGGTAAGTGTACACAACTGTACTATCTACAACACAGATGAAACATTATGGTAAGACATAACTTCTGTTCTGACTAGTCTTGGCTTTCAGGTAAATGTGAAAAATCCTCCTTGACTCCATATTTCAGGATTGTGTTTCTCAACTGCCTTGTCAATACTTCATTTCAAAAGGCCCTACTGATTCAAAATAAGCCTCTACAACCAGTCTCAGACTTCAAATGAATTTCTCAAGATCCTAGGATTCGTGGCTTCTATGATTCTCATGGTTCTTCTAGCGATGTTACATGTGGGAAAGGTGCAGTGGCTTAAAAAATGACCAAACATTTACATCCTCTGGAATATCAAATTCCAGTTTTCAGTTTTCTAAAAATGGAACTGCAAAGGTGGAGATGACAAATTCAGCTGAACCGAGGTGTCCCTTTATGTTCGCATACCGTAAACTAATCTCTCATCTCAGACCCTTCAGATATTGTTTTTGGAGCTGTTTCCATGGGGATAAAGGTGCAAAGCATGGTGAAGCCTTTCAGGCATACCAAAGCACATTGGTATAAAGGAGGTGTTGGTTGTGATCTATGCCTTGAAAATTTTCCATCACTTGGGTTAGCAAGACCCCTTCAAGTGATTGCAGACAATACCACAGACGTGTATGTAAACAAGCAGGGGGAGGTACAAGCCATAACCCCTATGTAGGCTGTCTGTGATGGTTTGGGAGTTGGCTATTCAGCATTTTTTTAGCCTTCAAACCATGTCTGATTTCATCAGAACAAAACATAGTGATAGTCAAGCTGAGCAGGACCTGGACAAACCCTCATGAGTGGAAATTGAACAAGAGGGTCTTCCAGGATATAGTCCAGTTGTGTGGAACACCTCAAATAGATCTGTTCACCTCATTTCAAAATGGAATATATACATTTTGCTCCAAGGCTTCTTGTAGGCAAGCCTGGAAAATAGTTTCATTCCGTTGAAGAGAATGTTCCTTTTTGCTTTCCCACCAGTATCCAGGGTAATCTTTTAGATTTAGGAAGATTCCCCAAAAATCATTGTGGTTGACCCCCTTTTGTCCCTGCAACATTGGTTCTCCTATCTTATGGAATTGGCCAAGGGCAATTACGACAGGCTTCTTCACAGACAGAATCTACTTGCACAAGACATAGAGTTTGATACAACCTAACCTCAGTCAGCTTCAACTGACTGGATGATTAAATTGTAATACCTTTTATGCACGAGAGCATCAGCAGGTGTTAATGGAGGCAAGAAAGACTGCTACTAAAAAAAAAAAAAAAAAATTGTATATTGGTAAGTGGAAGCGATTCTAGCTAGTGCCTAACCAATAATCAGGAACCCATCTGGGATCTTTACCACTGGTATTCAATATTTGTAAAAGTTACTTTTCTGTGGTCTGTAACTGCGGTGGTGGTGCTGCGGTAGCGTTTGTTGCCTCACAGTTAGACTTTGCCCATTCGATCCTCACAGTGTCTTCTGTGTGGCGACATATGTGAACGGGCTTTCCTTCGTTGAAGGTTGTGCGTTAGGCCCGGCAAGCCAGCACTTAAAACTCTACTGCCAATCATTAGCGGACCGGAGTTCCGCTGTGGCGACCCCTAACCGGGAAAAAAGCCGAAAGACACACGCACTTTTCTCTGGTCTGTCTTATTGCTCTTTATATAAACATTCATCTTGCAGCTATTGTAGCATGTTTGCCCATGGATCCTCCTCTTTCTCTGTAGTAAAATAATTTCTGAAAGGAGTTTTACTCCTTAGACAACCACATAAACAGGCTGCTGCTTCTTGGGATCTTAATATTGTGTTGACGTTGATATTGGCACTGTTTGAACCTGCTCATCAAGCTGATTTAAGATTCTTGACTTGGGGAAACTACTAAGTATTTCTCTAGCATCTGCAAGAACAATATGATTTGCACCCTCTCATGTTGGGTGAACCTTACCTTATATTCCACAGAGATAATCACATTAAGAACAAACCCCTCTTTTTGTCTTTGTCCAAAGTGGTTTCAGAGTTTACTTTGAATCAAGCCTTCAAACTCACAGTTTTCAGCCCAGGGGAGAAATGATTTTGCACTTTCTGGACATTCATAGGCAGTTCAGGTGCTGTCTTAACAGAACCAAATCCTTTAGAAATGCTCATCAGCTATTATCAAGGGGCAAAAAAGGGACATCCTGTGTTTAAACAGGTATTTTCCAAGTGGTTGTCCTCGGCTACTGTTTTTTGTTATTCCCACCATAGTAAATCCATTCCAGGCAATATCAAAGCACATTCTACTAGAGTCTTGTCGTCTTTGATGGCATACTGGAAAGGGTTGGACTTTTGGAAGCATTCTAGAGGCAGCAATGTGGTCCTCCTCACATACTTTTACATAGCATTACTGCCTAAATTCTTTCAAACTCCAACGCTAGCTTTGCAAGGACCTTTCTCAAGGAGTTCAAGGATCCAAATTTTTCCTCCTCCCAGGTTTGATAGGCTTTGGTAATCTACACATATAGCCTAGGGGTTACTGCAGCTGTGGGAACAATAAACTTATTACAGTTGTGGAAGTTGCAGATACCTATGACCGTGGATGTTTGAATTCCTGATTGTTTTAATATCTATACTCACCCTCCATCCTGCTACCCTTGTATATAGTTGTAGATGTAAAGTATGGTTATGCATGTTTCTGTTTTGTATGTATCTTTGTTTTGTGGTTCAGGATTGTCAGGCTTTTCACTCCATGAATGGGCAGGAATGTCCTGAAAAAATCTTCACTCTGCTGATTTAACTTCCTTGGGGTTAGACAATCAATAGATAGAGTGAAGGTGTGGGGAGAGCCATCGCTTTGTGAAACTGTATGATTGTTGTTTCCTAGGCAGGAACTTAAAGGCTACTGCAGCAATGAGGAATACTAACATCTGTTATGTGCGAGTGCAACTTGCTCAACTATATTTTCTGGTCTGCAAAAGAGAATCTTAAGTCTTCAGTATTCAAATGTATTTCACACGCTGAAAGGAATGTATATAATTTCACTGGTCATGGGTTTTCAGATGCCTTTCCTCTTTAATACTAGAGTTTTCTTCTCCTTTCAGTAGTGCTGCAAATGGTTGTCATTCTTTTATATTTCAGCAGCACACCATGTGCTCTCCTCTTTGATGCATCGTAACCAAGAGTTCAGGTCAAGGAAGTGTTTTTGCGTTGTAATGTGTGGTTAGGTACCACAGATAAGCTGGCAACCACATAAGTCATTTCTGTATTCTGATTATCATCCAACAGCCCACTTTCACAGTGACAGTGGTGTGCAGTACAACACAGTAAGCAAGCTTATTTTTCAAGAAGACATTCAGATTGTAAGAAGGTTCATATAGGAACAGAATTCATTTCAGAATGGATATGTCATGTGTTCTAGTCTTTTTGACCTATGCTGTTAAATTGTTCGCGTGTAATGGTTACATTTTTGTTTTTCCTGAAAATCATCACTCTTGGGGAAAAAAAAACCACTTCATGTGGTGCTTTGACTGTACAGGAGACGTACGTGCATGTGTAAGTGCCATGGGCATCACTGTTTCTTAAATTTACTTTTAGCTACCAATTATTGGACATGTTTTCTTTATTTTGAGTTGAGTCATTTCCAAAACCGTCATGTTCAACCAACTTGTCTCATAGTAACTGCACATATGCAGGGTCAGTATATCACCTGGTCTAGGGATGTAAACCTCTTCTGCAACATCAACAGAAGGGTTTGGAGGGACAGGTAGATCTTCCAGAGGATACTGATGCTCTGGAAGTTTCCCCACCCACGTTAAAAAAAAAAAAAAAAAAAAAAAAGTTCATCCCTGTCCATATTCAAGTGCACTTTGGATCTGTTAATGGTAAACAGAAAATTTACCCTAGGACTGACTAGGATAGATATAGGACTGATATAGTACTAATGGATAGAGGCAGCTCCTAAATACTTTATCTGTGCAATGGACCTCTCAAGTTATCCAATGTATTATATCGACCATGGGATGAGTAAGGTCCATCTCTAACTAAATGGGATAAGTAAATTCAAGCACAAAAAGAGAATGTGACTAGAATTAAAATGGCACACAAGGGCAGTTAGCCTAGTACTTACCTATGATCAGGTCTTTACTTTGAAGATTACACCATAACAACATGTGCCAAAGGCCAAGTAGAAGAGAGAGAATGTTACTTTATCCATGTTTTATTCTCTATGTATGTCAGACAAGTTGGCAACATTTCTTGTGAATGCAAGATCTTATAGGTTCATAGGTAGATACTAGGCTATCTTCCCTAGGGCATTTATAAGCCTAGCCAGAGTGTATTTGGCTTCTGCCTCCCTATTAGATTAGCCTACTGTGCCTCTGTAAAGTAGGTCACAGAAGGTACTCTTTTAAGATTAGTTTACTGTGCCTCTGTCTAGCAGGGACACAGGAGAGATCCCAAGGGTGAATTTGCGATTTCCCATCCACGCGTCCAAATTTTGCTTGAAGAGGGTCAGTGAGGGGCTATGTCTAACATGAATTGGGATTCTATTCCAGAGTGAGGGGAGCCTCTGGGAAATGAATCTGTCCCTCCAGCATGTCCTATTTATTTTTGTGCTGAGGTTTAGGTCCCTGGAGCGTGTAGCTCTAAGGGACTTGGATTTTTTGAGGTGGAGCATGTCCATTAATTCTGGGTTTGACATGGCTTTGTACCTCAGGCATAGATCGCCTCTGAGTAGGCGGTAAGCAACTGAGTAGAGCTGGAGTTTCTTTAGTCGAGCTGCATAGGACATCTGTTCGTAGCCCATGATCCTCTTGGTGAGGTACTTTTGGGGTCTCTCCAGTTGCTGCAGGTGTCGGGTAAGGTACATCCCAAAAGGGGCATTGTATTCAATTATGGGCCTGATGAGTGACGAGTAGAGGGGCACAATGACCTCTCTTGATCTAGATGCAAACCCTTTTGTGATGAGGTGGGCTATATAGAAGGTCTTTCTAACCACTTTGGCAACGTGATTATCAAAGGAGAGATTACTATCTACGTTGGTCCCCAAATCTCTAATTACTTCTTCTGTACTTAATGGATTACCACCTATGTGGTAATTTGTGGGCACCTTGTTTTTCCCAAAGGGGATGACTGTACACTTTTTAGCATTTAACTTGAGGCTGTGGCTCTGGCACCAAGCATCTGTCTCTGGGAGACCCTTTTGGAGGATGCTTGTGTCAGCTGGAGATTCGATTATGGCCTCCAGTTTGCAGTCATCTGCAAACTTTGTCAGCCATAATCCCCCCGTGTTAGCCTGAACCTCAGAGAAGTATATACCGAACAAGAGAGGTCCCAGAACTGAGCCCTGTGGGACACCACTTGTAACTGGTTTGGATTCAGACATGGCACCTGCGATTCTGACCATGTGGGTTCTATCTCTGAGCCAGTTTGCAACCCATCTTGTGATATAGGGGTTGATATTTAAGCTGGTAAGCTTATTTATGATGCCCGAGTGGGGTATTGTGTCAAAGGCTTTTGCGAGGTCCAGGTAGGCTGTGTGGACTACCTTGCCCTCATCTATGGCTTTGGTAACTGTTTCAGAGAAATCGGCTAGGTTTAAGAGGCAAGATCTGCCTTTAACAAAGCCGAATTGGGTAGGGTCCAGTGTCTGGAGGCTCCCAATGTCTTTGTTTATGAGTTCCATGATAATACGCTCCATAGATTTACAGACCAGACTAGTCAGGCTTATGGGGCGATAGTTTCCGGGGTCCGTTGTGGCACCACCTTTGTGGAGTGGGACCACTGTAGCTGTACGCCATTCTTTGGGTACATATCCTGTAGTAAGGCTAAGTTTGAACAGTGACTTAATGTGAGGGTTCAGTTCTTCTTGGAGCTAGTGTAAGACACAGCCTGGGACACCGTCCGGTCCCATAGATGCTGTGTTTTGTGCTTTGGAGAGGGCAGCTTTCACCTGTGCATCTTTCGTGTCAGGGAGGTTACATTCAGTTGGGATAGGCATTTGCTCCTTTGGGCGGGAAGGGGGGGGGTAGAAGTTTGCACTGAATCTGTCTGCCAGGATGTTGGCTATGTCTGTAGGTTCGGTATATGTTGTACCGTTATGCAACAATTCAGAGCATATCTGGGAGTTTCCGCTCATGTTCCTGACATAACTAAAGAAGACCTTGTGATTATCTTTAGTGTCTAGGGCAATTTTTCTTTCGAAACTGGCCTTTGATGATTTTATGAGGGATCGAAGTTTCTTGCTAATACTGATCAGAGATGCCTTCCTTTTTTGGGATTTTGCTCTGTCATGTAGTAGCTTCCTCCTTCTGGTAAAATAAGTACTTGTATCAGAATTGTTTTTCCTGTTCTCTTTACTTGCTGTGTGCTCCTATGAGCCGACCCTTCATGAGGGAAAGTCAACCATCCAAATTGCACTTAAACATTTTTCTTTCTTTAACCTTATTTTGTAGTGTTCCTCAGCATTTTTTGTGTGTTGCAGTACTAGTCATTTTTCATCTGCATGCTTCCACATATGCTGATTCCAAGTACAATACTGTGTAGTGCTTGGCCATGAATTCTTTCCTTACTCCTGGAATACCTGACAGGATAAAATCATCCTCCGCAAGGAACAGTAAACCTTGTCTGGTGGACATCTGCAATAAATAAACTGTATAACAAAAGGGGAAAAAAATGCTGTCCAGGACCAAGAAGGAGCAGTTGCCCAATTGAAAGCAATCTCTCCTTAGTCTGAACAAGCAAATAAGAGCACTAGTGAAATCTTCTAAAGCCAACTTCGATTCCAAATTGGCCACATATACTAGAGACAGTCATAAGGCCACTTTCACATATGTCTGCAATCTCAAAGGAAGCACCCAGATCTGTTCAGAACTGGAGGTCAAGGACACCTCCTACACAAATGCTGTAGATATACCCAATCTACTGGCTGACAGATTCAGCGAAAAATTCTCCCGTCTGTCCTTCCCATCAGTAAATCAGGACATCCCCACTACCTGCCTCCCCCCCCACCCCTTATCTGTAGAGAGCAGGTACTCACTGCCCTCTCAAAGGAAAAAAAAAATACAGCCTCCATGGGACCCGATAACATCCCAGACTGCATCCTGTATGAACTCAGGCATGAACTTGCAGCACCATTAGGCACCCTATTCAACCAGAGCCGGAGTACTGGCTTTGTCCCAGCTGAGTGAAGGACACCCACTGTCCCCTTTATACACTGTCCCCTTTATACGAAGGCAGAGCATCCACTGATCCAGGAAATTATAGACCCATCAGCCCTAACTAGCCTTATCTGCAAGACCATGAACGGATTATCATGGACTTCATTAACAGGGACATGGACAACCTCCAAGCACTTTGACCCCACACAGTTTGGCTTTGTCAAGGGGAGGTCATGTCTGTTAAATTTGAGGTGGTCACCAAAGCCATGGATGAGGGGAAGATTGTGCACACCGCCTACCTTAACCTGGCCAAAGCCTTCGACACTATTCCCCCCAGTAGGGCATAGTAGATAAACTCTCTCAACTAGGCCTCAATCTATATGTTACCAGATGGGTGGCAAACTGGCTCACTGATAGAACCCACCTAATCAAAATAGGGGAAGCCACCTCAAGCAGTAGACCCGTAATGATTGGCATACCCCAGGGATCTGTCTTAGGGCCTCTCTTATTCAGGATATACTTCTGAGGTGCAGGTCAAAACCAGTAGGCTGTGGCTGAGGAAGTTTGCAGATGACTGCAAGCTGGGCGCAGTCATCAATTCTCCAAGTTATTCACACATCCTCCAAGAGAATCTCACCCAAACAAATGACTGGTGCCAGAAACATGGCCTCAAGCTGAATGCAAAAAAATGCATCATCCCCGTTGGGGGGAGAGCGACATCCCCACATATTATCACATTAATAACGTCCTAAGTACACAGTTAGTAATGAGGGATTTGGGCACCCAGGTTGATAGCAACCTGACTTTTCACCACCATGTTGTTTCCTTTGAATGGAAAGCTTTCTACATGGCCCACCTCATAAGTAAGGGTATCTCATCCAGTGACAAAGAGGTCATACCATCCCTGTATTCTTCCCTTACAAGGCCAGTTATTGAGTACAGTGCCCCCTTCGGCATGTACTTCGCAAAGCACATGCAGCAGCTGGAGACCACAGAGGTACCTCACCAGGAGAATCCAGGGCCTCAAACATCTATCCTACACAGATAGGCTAAAAGCCCTGTTCCTTTAGTCAGTTCCATACAGACTCCTCAGAGATGACCTCTGTGTGGCATACAAAGCAGTCTCAGACCCTGCCTTGATGGGACTGCTGCATATCTGCAAGTCAAGCTCCACTCGAGCAACCCGTACACGTGACCTCAGCCTGGTCTGCGATATCAATAGGACTTGGTGGGACAGATTTGTGTCCCATAGACACCCCTGTCTGTGGAATAGACTCCCTCTCCACATAAAGCAGAGCACCTAATTATCCGTTTTTAAGCTCAACCTGGGTAACTGGATGGGAAACAGAAAATACACCCTTGGGATTCCACTCATGTCCCTGCTGGACAGGGGCTTTGGATGCTGACTTGTCTAAACATGGGGCTAGGCTTATAAGGGCCTCAAGACCAATAGCTTAGTAACCTCCTATGAGCCTATGGATTTGCTTGCAAGGTTTGGGCATCAAACATTTACATTGACTTGCAGAGCTTTCTTTGGATGTGGCTCAGTGTTTGGTATAAGGAGGCTGCACTCCTACATTTACCTTGGTTCTTTTTGGTGCTTTAATGTCTAGTCTGCATCCATCAGTAAGCCTAGATAACATCAAGAGCAGCAAACCATAAGTATTTAGTTTTTATTAACTTTGTTTTTGTTCCCCGATTGTGTCTGCTGTTACTGATTTTTTACTTGAATTGCATTTGATCGGAAAGATCCATGATTTTCCAGGGCTTAACCATGCTTAAGGAAGACCAATTCTGATCAAAGATTTCCATTCCTAGTACTTTTTCTTCTTGGGGAAGAACAAGTGTCTTTTGAGCATTGTGCTACTTTCAGGAAGAAAAACCTGCAGAGGAGGTCTGTGCATCTAAAATGATTAAATGAGGGGGGAAAACAGAAAAAAACTTTACACAGGCAGGTAGTTTGGAAGGTGAGATATTGATTTGTTCATCATTATGATCATTGCTGCAGTAGCTTTAGCTGTATACGGCTTGCATCCTGCATGATGTGTAACAGCTGGACAGCTTCCAAAGCTGCAAGAACTCCTTCCATGTGCCCAAACTGTTAGTCAGCATGATCTGATCTGTCTAAATAAAAGTGGTTTGGGCACCAATCCTTTCAGAGATTCCTTGCTGAATGATAATTGTTCCTCTTGCAAGCTTCCGGGGATCAAGTCTGCTGATGCTTTCCTTTGCTGGGCAGGTATATTCCCTTTGGGGAAAAACTTCCACATTTACATTTTTTTTGACAGAAACTGAACTTTTTCTGTTAAAATATAAATTTTAACCAGAAAGTGCATCTGTTGAATGCCACAGTGCCTTTAGTAACTTAAAAAGGATAGTCACTTTTTGTTTTTGTTGAAAAAGTTGTTTAGACTAATTTAAAGCTAATTTCCCTTGAGGTAAAAGTTGTTTTCTTTTACTTTTGGGGTCTGGTGTGTGAAAAAATACTTTTTATTGTGTCTTTTGGTGGAAAAAGTTTGTTTAAAATGTTTTGTCCGCTACTGTTGCCAAGCTGTACTGGGAATCTACCATATTTTTCACTGTAACTATAGAGCAGCCTACCAATTCCTGCGTTCTTCTTCCAGTCACAAAAAGATGATTAGTAAACGGCCTTTGCCAGCACAGCAGGGGTGCTAGGGTGCCTCAGTCGTAGATGTGTGACTATACCGTTGCCAGTACTGTTACTTCAGACCATTCATCTTTTTTCTTGGCTCCCTCTGGTGTAGTCCCTACATTGACCATGGACCAGGAGTTGAAACATAGTCTGCATATATTGGAGTGGATCTAGGACTTTTGAACAAAAGTACAAAAGCCCAATACATTACCATCAAACACACTTTAACAAAAGTGCTTTCATCGAAAAAGTGCTTTCGTTAAAGTATGTAAACAAAAACACACAAAATCTACTTGAATGCAGGGGGCAAGCCCCCCTGCACCCCCCCACTTTAATATTCTCACTCCAAGGTCACACTACAGTGGGGAAAAGGGAATTTTCCCTTACCGCACTGTAGTACAATCTGAACAACAAGCATACTTGCGCAAAAGTGCTGCTTCGGTGAACACTTTTGTACAAGTATGCTCACCAAATTGGGATTCAGTGAAAGATACAGTCGAGCATCTGTACGGATCCCATTGGAGTACCCCTGTTGGGCTAGGGAGAACCAGTCATGAAGGTCCTGGAAGAAGGAATAGGGAAATCCTGCTATGCCTATCCCTAGAGAGACTTTTCCTGTGAAAAGTGAATCTGCTTCTTTAGAAATTCCTGCCAAAAGGAAGCAAAACCTAGATATATAATCTTCTGTTTCAGTCATTTTGGGTAGGAGTGAGTTATTAATATTACCTCAGGGTTTAGTTCAGACTTTTGACCCTTCCATTTTAGCTGTTTCTAGTAAAAGAAAGGGGAATTCTTCACTTTCTGAATAGGTTCACATTTTTGAACCACAGAATTGTGAAGGGCTGGATTCTGTTTGGTCACCTCAGGTTTCTGATTCAGATTCTGAAGTGAGTGTGGCTTCTACCAGTCCCTTTGAGGGGGTCTTGCTCTGAAATAATTTCCACAATAAATTAGTTTCTGTGGGAACATAATCATATTTCTTCAGGGACAGTGGCATATCATTTAGTATAGCTGGGTTTTCCAGAACTTAGTCCATTTCCTCCTGTTCTTTCAGTACTGTGGGATGCTTTTGTCGCAGCTTGTAACTGCCTGAAAGCCAGCTTTACTGCCCTTGAAGAAAGCAGATAGATTGTATAAAGTACTTCAGTCTTGTAAGTTTTTATGCAGTCGTCCCAGATCAGACCCAGCCACTGCTAAACATCTGGTTAATACTAAGTCTTCTCCTGATAAGGATGGGAAAGTATGATGTCCTTCTGTTCACATGTTGCAGTATTCTGTACTTTTTGGTCTTCTCCTCTTGCTACCCCTACTCAAACATCCGTCCCGTCTTCAAAAGTTTGTAGTCACTGCTAGGTGCGTGGGAAGTCTGACGTGGCTAGACAAACGTGGGCCATAAAAGTGACCTTTGCATGCACCAGACCTCAGAATTCTCTGCTGCAAGTCGAACGTCCACTCTACCTGCCCTCCCAGCAGTCAGATCAAGAATCTTGAGATAAGTACCCCCGTTGGGAACCCTTTGTTTTTGAGTCATTGTATGCTAGTGTTTGTTCATGTCATCCAGGAAGTGTAAGTGCAGCTGTCAGATTGCCCCTAAAGACACCCGTGAGCTTTGCCTCTTTTGTTTAGGACCGTCTCGCGACCATAAGGCCTGCCCCATTTGCCAGGCCTTTGTCCCGAAAACTCTGCATAGCAGACTTCACCCTCTATTTACTTAGATAATCAACGCCTTAAGTGGTTAGCATTCGGTATGGAGGGGCCCATCCGATCAGCCTGCCAAGCCGCCCAAGAAAAAGGCCAAGACCTCAAGGCCTGAAACAGTAGCTGTGCCTCCTCCGCCCAATGTTCATCTTGTGGCAGACGGCCTGGAGGAACTCTGTTACCGCCGATACGGGTACAGCGGATACCAGTGTGGAAGCGGCAGAATCCTATACGGAAGCCATGTCCTCGGAGGCCCTGCAGGCATCAGCTTCTGATGCCGAGAGGGAACCCAGACTTGGATCGGCTGATTGGGCAGATCCTTCCCCTACCACGCTCCTGTCCATACCCATGCCTCCGAGCCAGACGCCCACTAGGCCTTCCTTAAAAAAGAAAGAAAACAGGAAGCATCTCTCTCCTTCTGTGAAAAGTCAACCAGATTAGCAGGCTTTCCTGCAAAGCCTTTTCAAAGCACTCATTGCCTTAAGACATGCTTATTCCGTAGCTTCACCAGCCCCTCCCCCTGTGCTGTGTCCCAGGCCACAAGTCTTAGACTTCTCAGCAGAACATCTTACCTTTGGGGAGACCATTGCTAAGATGAGGGAGGGCTTTAAATGGTATTCGTCTGAGTTGACAAAGGTACAGAAAAGGTACTATGAGCTTTTCCAGATGGATTCCCCTGCTCCTTCAGCTGTCCCCCCAGTACTGCCAGCATTCCTTGATGCTTTCAGTGCAGCTTCCTTGAACCCAGACTCTCAGCCGTTTGCTCCATGCAGGCCGGACAGGTGCTACAAAGTCTGAGACAGCTAAATTCTTAGACAAATGCCCGGCACCTGACCCTGGCACAGTCTCTTATCTCTGCAGACAAGGCATCTAAACTCCTTCCTTCTCTGCTTCCCACAGACAAAGACACCAAGGCTATGGAACGTTTAGGAAAAAAAGGTCTACACATCCTCTGCCCTGGCATATCAGACCCACATGTCCAAATATGCCTTGGCTGTTTCGGAACAAGTCAGAAAACAGTTGTTGGACATCTCTGATTTCCCAGCCAAAGCTCAACTGTCCAGCTCATCTCCTTGACCTTACAGGTCACTAGACATTTCCATTAGGTGCAGCTGTGATGCTGCTGAGGCCTCAGCTAGGTCAGCTGCATCAGCTTCTCTTCTCAGAACGTATTTGTGGCGAAGACTTCAGCCACTACCTGATGACATCAGGGCAAAGCTCCTAGACGCATGTTTAGACAACTCAGCTCCGTTTGGCACCAAGGTAGCAGAACTGTTTAAAACTTTGCAACAAAAGGGCAAGGAGTTACAAGACCTTAAACATCTGTTTGTCTCTCTTATCCCAAAGTTTCATAGAAAATAACAGTCTAAAACCCAATTTATCAGGAAGCACTCTGGCCCCACTCAACCATCCAGACCTAGGAAAGCTGCCAGGAAGCAATCCATTCCGGCCAGACCTACACAACTTCCAGCTCAGAAGCCTCAGTTTCAGGACAGGGCAGATGTTCTTTGTGTTTCACTGTTGCAGTCATCACATTTGGGTTATCTGCTTGCAGTAGTCCCCAATCGGCCTGATTAACAAAGTTTTGGGTCCTGCGTCGGTTGCTGTCCCTTCTTCCGTGACGTCAGGTCGTCGGGGGTATAAAACATGCAGCCAACGCCATTACATCAGTCTTTCTTGCCGTGCGGTGCCACGAAGCAGAAGCTGCTCACAAGTGCCTGTCGGCCGACTCCTGAAATTTTCGTTTTCGAGTTTCAGAACCGAAGTCTTCAACTAAAGGCTAAGTACCTCGTTGGGGAAACTTTTTCTTGCTCTAAACCGATGTCAGTAAAAGTAAATATTTGCATTACTTGTGGAAAGCAAATACCTCAAAGATTTTCATTCGTACTGTATTCTTTGCCTAGGTCCTGACCACGACTTACCTCGCTGTCGATTTTGTGTCTTATTTAAACCACGAACTATCCGTCGTCTGTATATTTTCACTTCTAAATATTTTGGTGCTCTATTCAATTATCCTGGTATGTCTTCGGTAAGCCATCCGACTACCGACGTTCCGAAAAAACGCAAAGATAAAGATGGAGACAGGCGGCCTAGGTCCAAAGATGCCGACGAAGCTTCTTCCTAAGCCAGTCGCCAGTTCGCCGGTACTCAATGAGGCGCTTTCGCAGCCCCTGATACCTGCTACTTCAGATTCACAGGCCTCTACTGAGACCTAGTAGAAGTCCGGTATGCCACGAGATGCTTCAACTGTGGAATCTGCGGATGTCTCTACCTTGGATGGGTCCGGAGCCGCTGTGCAGGCACCGGCTTTTGATTGTGTATTCAGGCCTACTGACTTGCGTATTAAACAGATGCCATCCTCTTCTTCAAGGCCTAAAATTCGCACCATGCCTAGAAAACTGACGCCCAGATTGCATGGTCAGGCCTCTATGCCTATGCCTAAAAAACAAATGATAAGAATGACTGAAGACTTTATTACTTTAATCAGGGGAAACCCACCTTCCCCCTCTAAGAGACCTAGGACTGAGTTTGCTTATGACGCTTCTGACCAGGAGTCCGAATTTTCTGTTTCCTCATGATGACCATGATTTACCCTTATCTACCTATGAGGATTCCGATGCTGAGGATTGTATTCCCTCTGCTCCCCCCCCCCCCCCCCCCAGAGGATTTCTCTTTTGGTAAAACCTTGCATACTCTCAGGGAGCATTTTCGTTGGGAAAGTCAGGATTTCTCTGATTCTAAAAAGAGGCTTAGGGATTTCTTACTCCTGCCCCAGCACAGGCCTTTAGCCATACATCCTGTACTAGACTTTGTTGATGCCTTTTCGGAATTTAGCTTGACCCCTGACTCTCTTCCTCCTGCTCCCAGAAAACCTGATGGATATTACAGGGTCCCTGACTCTCACAGGTTCCTTTTTAAAAATCCTACTGTGGATCCTGAGACCATTTCACAGGGATCCCAGGGCATTAAAACTACTACTGCCAAAAATCCTACCCCCTCTGATAGAGACTCCAGGGCGCTGGATAGATGGGGTAAGAAGGTATACACTTCTGCAACTTTGGCCATTTGTGCCTTAAACTGCCAGTTTCATATGTTAAAGTATCAGCAGCATATTATTGGATTGGTTAAACAGAAAATGATGTTGATTCCTGATTGTGCTGAAAATAAGGATTTACAGGATTTACTGCATTCAGCTGAACAAGTTGGAAAACATACTTTGCAATGTGGTTTTGATTCACTAGAGGCATTTTGCAGGTCTGCTGTAACTGGGTCTGCACTTAGAAGACATGCTTGGCTTAAGGAGCAATCCTTGCCAGATCATGTTAAAGTGAAATTACTGGATGCTCCCTTAAATCAGGACCACCTGTTTGGCAACTAGGCAGAAGAAGTTCATAAAAAGATGAAGGAAAAAGCTAAATCTATGCAAACTGTTAGAAGATTTTTTACAAGTACAACCTCCAAGGTTTAGTAGGCATTGGCCTTCCAAGAATTGGTCCTTTCCTGCCTCTTCCAGACCCCAGTCCAAACCCAGATCCAGCAGAGCTCCCAGGCTTCAGTCCCAGGGTATGCACAGGACTAAGCAGTGGGGGAGCATCCACTTCCAAATCTGGGAGTAATAAAACTCCCCCCTATGGTAAACTGTCTCAATGACTTATTTTTAAAACTTCCAAGCACTTCCCAACTGACTGCCCCTTTGGGGGGAAAGATTGCTCTTCATGCAAAGAACTGGGAACTTATTACTCAGGACAAATGGGTTCTAAATAGTGTCCCAGGAATACAGATTTCACTTCCACACGTTACCAACACCAAGCGGGTGGCCAGATCTACCCCCAAATTAGTGGGCAGAGGCCCAAAAGCAAGTACTTTCTCTCTTAAGCATGGGGAGCTATTCAGTTGGTACCAGAAGAGGAAAAGGGACAAGGTTTCTACTCAAGACTTTTCCTGGTACCCAGAAAAGACCATTCATGGTGTCCTAACCTGGACCTGTCTACTCTAAACACCTTTTTGGTGATTCCAAAATTCAAGATGCTGACTCTTTACCAGTTGCTCCCTATGCTAGGCAAAAATGCCTGGTTGGCAACACTAGATTTAAAAGAAGCATACCTGCAAATCCCAATTGGGGAATTTTGCAGAAGATACCTTCACTTCAAAGCAGGCTATACACGTACTGTCAGTTCTCTGCACTGCCCTTTGGCTTTTCTACTACGCCCAGGGTATTCACAAAGTGCCTAGCTCCAGTCATTGCATTTTGCAGGCAAAGAAATACTCAAATATACCCATACCTGGACAGTTGTCTAATTCAGGCAGAAAGCCAGGACATACTTTTGAATCATCTGGCCTTTGTACAAATGGTGCTAACTTGTGTGGGGTACACCATAACGAAAAGAAATCACACCTGGTACCCTGTCAAGTTATATTCCTGGAAGCAAGCTTGAATACAACTTCCCAGATGGCTTTCCTCACGTCAGAGAAACAAATTAATTTGACAACTTACTTCAAACAAGTGGCCACAAAAACCCTGCTATCTGCAAGGCAAATACTACAAGCCTTGGGGTTCATGGCCTCCTGCATTCTTCTAATTCCATATGCAAGACTGCATATGAGGAAACTACAGTGGTATCTAAAAAGCCTATGGTGTCAACATTCTCAGGTTCTAGAAGCAATTATTCCTATCATTACCTTGCCTACGCCTAGAGTTCCTTTGTGGGCAGAGGCCTGCCACCAAAACTAGGTACTACCATTCACACTACCCCCTGCCGCCCTAACCCTAACAACAGATGCATCAGACTATGCATGGGAGGGGCTCACCTGGCAGGGGAAGTGCATTCAGGGCAAATGGAACCCAAGTCAAATGCACCTGCATATCAATCAAAAAGAAATGTTAGCTGTACAGAATGCTCTGACAGCCTTCAAGGACCACATTCTTCCAGGACAATTAATGGTAAAGACGGAGAAGACCACTGTTATGTGGTACATAAACAAGCAGGGGGATATACATTCTTACCCCCTCTGCAGACTAGCCATGGCATTGTGGAACACAGCACTAAGCTACCAAGTGCATCTACAAGCTCAGTTCCTGCCAGGAAAACTAAATCCACTGGCAGACAAACTAAGCAGAAACCTCATGGACCCACATGAGTGGAAACTGGAACCAAGGATTTTCAACATGTTGACAAGCAGTTGGGGGAGCCTAGATATAAACCTGTTTGCCTCCACCCAGAACTATCATTTGGACAAATTTTGCACAAGGACTCCCCCACAAACAAGCTTGGAAAGTGGATGCTCTGTCCTTCAGCTGGAAAAAACTATCCGTTTATGCCTTTCATCCTCTGCTTCTGCTCTCCAAAGTACTACTAAAGATCAAACAAGACAAACCAAGGATGATTTTGATTGCATCAGACTGGCCACACCAACACTGGTACCCCCTCCTGCGCAGTGTGCCACTGTTGGCCCCATGGCACCTGCCGTTGACTCCTACCCTATTTTCTCAGCAGGAGAACCAGATTCTGCACCCTCAGCTTCAAACACTGAACCTAGCAGCCTGGCTAATTACCTAATCTCTCCTTTACCCATCCCTCAGTAAACCAGTGATGGATATAATTTTAGAGGCAAGGAGATCTAGTACTAGAAAATCTGATGCTGAAAAATGGAAAAGATTCTGTGCCTAGAACCAATCTCAAGGGATGAGCACAGCAGTGCCCAATTTACCTCAGATTTTACAATACTTAACTGAGATGCTTCACAAGGGCCTGTCTTTCTCCTCCATCAAAATTCACGCCTCAGCCATTTCAGCTCATTATAACACAGAACCACCCCTCTTCTCTCATCCACTGCTCAAGCAGTTCGTCAGAGGGGCCAAAAATGTACGACCACCCAGGAGAGCTCCAACTCCAGCCTGGGACCTTAACTTTGCATTGGGGAAACTCACTGTTCCTCCTTTCGAGCCAGCTGCTACTGCAGACGTAAAATTCCTTTCTTGGAAAGCAGCTTTCCTTTTAGCAATCACTTCAGCAAGGAGGGTATCTGAATTACAGGCCCTTATGGTAGTGGAGCCTTTCATCATCTTTCATGCGGACAGGGTGTCCCTCAGGACCAGTCCCCCCTCCATGCCCAAGGTGGTATCCAGTGTGGCCCTTAATCAGTCCATTCATTTGCCAGCCTTCTTTCCTAATCCACAGAACAAAGGGGAATGGATACTGCACTCCTTAGATGTGCACAGACAACTTGGATTCTACTTGGACAGGTCTAAACCTTAAAGGAAATCTGAAAAACTGCTGGTGGCATTTGCTGCAGGGGCAGAGTGGAAGGCTGTTTCATAGCAAACCATTTCCAAATGGATAGGCCATTGCATTCATTTCTGCTACAAGCACCATGGAAAACCTATCCCACAGGGATCAGACCCCATTCAACCAGGGCTGCATCTACCGCCTTTCTCAGAAGCGTCCCTACCAGGGACATCCTAGAAGCTGCTACCTGGAGTTCTGTACATACTTTCACCAAGCATTACCATCTGCCAATTTTCTCTAAATCCAGAGCTGGCTTTGCCACTGCAGTCTTGCAGGGCCTTATAGCTGGTCCTAATGCTATCTAAATTCCTCCTCCCATCCTTAGCTTTTGGAATCTTCCCAAATGTGATGACAGCAACAGTGAAACATGAATAACATAGTACAGTTGTGTACACTTACCATAAATGTAGATGTTAGAGTGTATTCACTGTTGCAGTCCTGGTTACCCTCCCTCCAGCCCCCTTACTTCTTTTGGCTATACCGCTACTCCCCTTTACTATGCTGAAAAGCTTTTTGGTGTATTTGTTTTTTTGTTGGAGGTATAACCTTGTATATTTATAGATTTAATTGCTTCCCATTAGGGGGGCACCTGACATCTGGGGCAAGAAAAACTGATGTAATGGCGTCAGCTGCATGTTTTATACCCCTGACAACCTAATGTCACGGAAGAAGGGACAGCAACCGATGCAGGACCCAAGACTTTGCTAATTGGGCTGACTGAGGGCTACTGCATGCAGATAAGCCAAATGTGATGACTGCAACAGTGAATGCACTCGAACATGTCCATTTATGGTAAGTGTACACAACTGTACTGTATCCTGTGACTACCTGCCATTCTTGAACCCCCCCCCTCCATCCCTCTATCAGTAATACTCTCTCACTGTCTCCCGATGTTCTTCGTGTTTCACTGTTGCAGTCATCACACTTGGGTTATCTGCCTGCAGGTAGCCCTCAGTTGCCCCGAATACCAGAGTCTTGGGATTTCTTCGTCGGATGCTGTCTCCTCTTCCATGACTTCAGGACATCAGGGGTATAAAACATACAGCCGACGCCATTACATCAGCTTTTTTTGCAGAGTGGAGCCTGAAGCAGAAGCAGTTCACAAGTGCCAATCGGCCACTACCTGAAATATTCGTTATTCGAGTTTCAGACCTGAAGTCTTCTAAAGCTAAGTACCCCGTTGGGGATCTTTTTTTTCTTGCTCTAACCGATGTCAGAAAAAGTTAATGGTCTTGCCTGTAGAAAGCAAATACCTCACAGAGATTTTCATTCTTACTGCGTCATCTGTTTAGGCCCAGACCACGATGTTCCTCGCTGTCGGTTTTGTGCCCTGTTCAATGCCCGAACTATTCATCGTCAGGCTATCTTTGTCACTAAATTCTTTCGCTCTCGTTCTCCGTATTCTGAAATTACTTTGATGAGCCGTCCGACTACCGATCTTCCAAAAAAAAGTAAGGATAAAGGCAGAGACAGACTGCATAGGTCCAAAACTGCCGACAACACTTACGTTAAGCTAATCGCCAGTCCGCCGGTACTCAGTGAGACACTTTTGCAGTCCCTGATATCCGCTTCTACAGATTCACAGACCTCTACTGAGACCCATTCAGAGTCTGGTATGCCGCGAGATGCTTCTTCGACTCTGGAACCTGTGGATGTCTCTACCTTGTATGGGTCCGGAGCCACTGTGCAGGCACTGGATCCTGAGGGTGTATTCAGACCTTCTGATGTTCGTATTAAACCGACTACTTTGTTTCTGAATAAAACTACCGAATTTCTCAGGCCCAGAGTTCGCACTACACCTAGGAAACCGACCAAAGCGCATTCTCAAGCTCCCATGCCACAGAAAGAAATGCTTAGAATGGCTGAAGACCTTATTACTTTAATTAGGGGAAGCCAGCCTTCCCCCTCTAAAAGACAAATAATTGATTTTCCTTCTGATTCTACAGATCACGAGTCCGATGACTCTGACCCCTCAGATTACCAGGATATACCATTATCTACCTAAGAGGATTCCCTTCCCTCTTCCTACCCCCCCCCCCCCCAGAGGACTTTTCTTTCTGTGAAACCCTGCATACCCTCAGAGAGCATTTCCGCTGGGAGTGCCAGGACTACCCACAGTCCAAAAAAAGACTCAGTGAATTTTTAAACCTGCCTCAACACAGACCTCTAGCAATTCCCCGTTCTGGAAATTGTAGATGATGTCTTCATGGAATCCAGCCTTACCCCTGATACTTTGCCACCAGCTCCTACAAAGCCTGACAGGTACTACAGAGATTACCTGACTCTCACAAATTTGTATTTAAAAATTCCAATATGGATCCAGAGACCATTTCCCAGGGACCTAAAGGTATTAAGGCTACTACAGCCAAAAATCCTACCCCTTCGGACAGAAAGAAATCTAGGGTTTTAGACAGATGGGGGAAGAAAGTATATACTTCTGCAACTGTTGCCATCAGGGCTTTAAATTGCCAGGTTCCCATGTTGAAGTACCAGCAGCATATTATGTAACTAATTAAACAAACAGTTATGTTGATTCCTGATTGTGCAGAACATAAAGATTTACAAGAGTTAGTGCATTCTGCAAACCAAGTTGGAAAACATACTTTGCAGTGTGGTTTTGATGCCTTAGAAGCATCTTGCAGGGCTTCTGTCACTGGGTCTGTTCTTAGAAGGCATGCTTGGCTGAAGGGACAAATCTTGCCATACCATGTGAAAGCAAAATTACTAGATGCTCCATTAAATCAAGAACGTTTGGCACTAAAACAGAAGAAGTTCTTAAAAAGATGGAAGAAAAATCTAAATTTGTGCAAACTGTTAAAGATTTCCTACAGGTACAGCCACCATGATGCAGTAGGCATTGGCCTTCAAAAAACTGGTCCTTTTCAGTCCCCTCCCAGACCTTCTCAGTCCAAACCCAGGGGCAGCAGACCACCAAGACTACAGTCAGTGTATGCACAGATCTAAACAATGGAGTGCTCCCACTCCAAAAACGGAATGGTAAGCCACCCTCTTATGGAAGAAGTTCACAATGACTTGTCCCTTCATCCTTCCCAGCCATGCCCAAGTACTTGCACCCCTAGGAGGAAAACTTGCCCTGCATGCAAAAAACTGGGAGTGCTTACCAAGGACATATAGGTCTTAAACATTGTATCCCAGTGATACAGATTCTACTTCCACTCACTGCCAACCCCAAGTGGATTGCCAGACCTCCCCCCAAACCAGTGGGCAGAGGCCCAAAAGCAAGTACTTTCTCTTCTCAGTATCAGGGCTGTTCAACCTGATATTCATCGTGTTTCACTGTTGCAATCCTAACAAATGGGTTATCCGACTCCCGGTAGCCCTCAGTCGGCCAGAATACCCAAGCAAAGTAAAAAATGACTGTTGTAAAGGACGTCAGAACGTCAGATACAAAAGAAGGCAGCTGACATCACTTCCTCAGTCTTCCTTGCCGCGGAGCCCGAAGCAGAAGCTTTCCATGCACGAGTGCCATTCGACAGTTTACCTTTGTTGGTTTCCAACTACAAGAGTTGAAGTCTACTACAGCTAAGTACCCCATTGGAGATCCTCTTTTCGTGCCTTAACGAATGTCAGTAAAAGTTAATTGCCTTACTTGTGGAAAACAGATTCCCCATAGAGATTTTCATTCCTATTGTATTAATTGTTTAGGCCTTGACCATGACGTTCTCAAGTGTGATCTCTGTGCCTTATTTAATCCGCGTACTATCCGTCGTCGGGCTAAGATTTTGGCTATGCATTTTGGAGTTTGGCCTAAGTTCATTGGTATGGCATCTGCCGGTCTTCAGGTGTTCCGAAGAAGCGTAAGGAATAAGGGCTGTGACAGGCCTCAGAAAGCTAAGTCCTCGGATGAGGTTAAGTTAGTAGTCAGTCAGGCGGTAGCCAGTGAGACGCCTTTGCAGTCCCTGCAGTCCGCTGATGTACAACCGCATGCCTTGATTGAGTCAGAGTCCCTTAGGCCTTCAGCCTCTGTTTTGCCTTCCGACCTGTCGCCAGTCGCCTCTTCTGTTGGAGAAAGAGCTGCTAAGCTGACTCCGGTGTCCGAGGCCTCCGTTTTGTGTTCTGACAGCAAACGTCTTCCTTCAACCTCTGCTGCAACTTTGGCGGTTGCCAGGCCTCCTGAATCCTTCAGGCTTGCAGGTAAATCTTCCATTCGTAAGCCTGTGAAAAGGCAGTTTCCAGCTTCTTCTCGTTCCTCTCAGTCCCAAATGGTTAAAATGGCTAAATGATTTGTTGACTCTCTTTAGGGGTTCTCAGCTCCTCCTAAAAGGAGTAGGGATGTTTCCCCTGAGCCTTTGTCCTGCTCAGGTTCCGATTCTACAAGCATTTCTGCTGATGAAGAGGAATTTTCTCAGGCTTTTTCTCCTTTTGAGGATTCAGATGCAGAGAGGAGTCCATCCCTTCGGCCTCTCCTCCAGAGGATTTCTCTTTTGGTGATACTTTAAATATCTTCAGAGAATGTTTTAAATGGGAAAGTCAGGATTATCCCCAATCCAAGAAATGGATTAGGGAGTTTTTGGATTTACTTCAGCATAGGCCTCTTGCTATTCCCCATGTGTTGGAAGTTGTTGATGTTTTTCTGGAAGATTCCTCATCTCCAAATTCGGTTCCTCCTCCTCCCAGGAAACCTGACTGGTACTACAAAGTCCCTTATTCTCATCTATTTCTTTTCAGGAATCCATTGGCGGATCCAGAGGATATTTCTCAGGGCCCCAAAGGAGTTAAGGCCACTGTTAACAGGAAATCCTGTTCCCTCTGACAGGGAATCTAGGAACCTAGATAGGTGGGGCAAGAAGGTTTATACCTCTGCCATCCTAGCTATTAGGGCTACAAATTGTGTATTTCATATACTGAAGTACCAGCAGCACACCTTGGAGGCTATTTAAGTCTAGGATAGCGAGTGTGCCTCTTTTGGAAGAGAGTAAAGACATGCAGGATTTACTGAATTCAGCCAGTCTGGTCAATAAGCATTCTTTGCATTGTGGTTTTGACATCCTTGACCCCTCCAGCAGGGCTATGGCTACTGGGTCTGTTGTTAGAAGGCATGCTTGGCTCAGGAACAGCCTCTTCCAGAACCTGTCATGGCTAAGCTTTTGGATGTACCTTTGCATAGACAGTCTTTTTGGCAGCATAGCAGAGGAGGTACTGAATAAGATGGAGGATAATACCAAGTCCATGCAAACTGTTAAGGATTTTCTGCAAGTTCAACCCCCATCGCTTTAGCAGGAATTACCCTTCCAAGAGTTGGACCTTTCCTGATTCCAGCAGACAGAACCGTTCCAGGACTAGAGGTTACAAATCTTCTAGGGGGCAGGGGGCTACCTCTCAAAGGTCTAGGCATTGGCAGGCTTCCACTTCTAAAGAGGGAAGCTCCAAGCCTGCATCTCAATCAAAACACACTCAATTACTTTTTACAACTTCTGCCTGTTCTTGCTTGCCAGGAGAGTCCTTTAGGGGGAAGGTTGGCCTTTTTTTCAGATTTCTGGGCCACTATCACAGACGACAAATGGATGCTCAGAACGGTGTCCCTATGGCACAAGTTTTCTTTCCGCACCTTTCCAGCTCCCAAGGGATCTGTATAGAAAAAGTATAATACCAAGACACATATGGAACAACCAGTATTCAAGAAGCTGCTATTACAGGAACAAATTCCACAAACGATCCTTAAGGTGAAGCAAACAGTTTATTGGAAATAAAAATGAGCGTTTTCATGTGGTCCATCCACGCTTCTTCAGATGAATTATTTTAATTTGTGTGAAGATTATATACACAACCGCTCAAGGCGGGAAAGTCTGCTCATTAATCAATTAATTAACATTTAATCACACTAGAACCTTTAAAACTAGACAGTAAAATTTTAACCATTTAAGTGCACTTATAAAATCACAACTCAAGCTGTTGTATACAGTTGTGTTACAAGAAGCACATTTATGCTGTTATATACACAATTAAAAAATATAATAAATCTATAAATAAAAAATATATGCATACAGATATCATCTTAATTTATATATATAATTTATAACATTCATAAATTTACAAATTTGTAATATATACATACTTAATAGAAATGCTTATATAGTTCTGCTAGCTAAAGCATATCAAATATATCCATAGACTTGACATTAATAACTATAAGTTTATTCAGTTCGATCAATATTAACCATATGTGGAAACGAAGTCATTATATAAAATATAAATATACTATATAAATTTAAAACCTATATATATATAGTTGTCTATGATAATATTATACTTCCATAGCAGCACATATAATATAACAATTGTTATATATACATCATGCAGAATCAAAAGAATAGAAAATGCATGAAAAATATACATTTGATTTTAATTTCGACTATCATTATGCATTTTTATAAATCCACTATATAAACAATGACTAAGTATGTATATGTATATAATAAGACTAAAAAATAAAATATTTAAAGAATATTTATTTTAATTCTGTCAAAGGTGTAAGGACCTAACATTCATTTCCTAGATATTAATAGTGGTTTAATGGAGACCTGGGTATTGAGTCCCGGCTCAATATGTGCACCCAAGCGAAAAATCCATTCGAGCTCCATTAAAGCCAACTGGTTCTCTTTGTCCCCACCTCTTTCATGCTGGTTCACTATTTGTAGAACCCTAAAAGAAAAGGAGTGTGTAGAAAACTCCATAACATGTTTGGCCAACGCATTGTTATCTACGGCTTTGCGTATATCATAAAGATGATTATATATACGCTCCTGCAGCCTTCTTTTTGTTAGTCCCACATAGAAGGCCTCGCATTTATCGCAAGTGGCCAAATATATCAAGTTCCTAGTATTGCAATTTGCTCGAAACCGTGGATTAAAAACATAATTAATACTAGGATGTATAAAACACTGTGTCTTGGTTATATATCTACACCTGTTGCAGCTATAACATGGATAAGTACCAAAAGCCTTTGTTTTAATATTGTGGGTCAGAATATTTTCTTCATCCCTTGTGATGTTCACATCTCCACATAAAATTCTTTTTAGATTCTTGCTGTTTTTATATATAAAGGAAGGGCTCTTGCCTACAAACTTCTTGGTAAAGGAATCTAATGTTAAGATATGCCAGTTAGTATTAATAACTTGCTGTATCTTACTAATGTCACTAGTGTAAGTGACTATATAGCCCATTTGATTATTTCTGACTTCTTCTCTCCTATAAAATCTTATGTTATTACTTTTACTTTTCTCAGCTTTATTTTCCTTTTGAGTGGGTATAATGTCACCTAGAACATTAAACTTTATATTATTAACCATTTTAGAGTTATACCCTCTATCTATAAATAATTTCTCTAGGAACTGTGCTTCTTTGTATAATTCATCTTTATTACTGCACAGTCTCTTAATCCTAGTATATTGACTCTTAACTATAGCTTGAAATGTGTGGCGCGGGTGCATACTGTCGAAACATAGCATGGAATTCTTCCAAGTTGGTTTCCTATATAGAGTGGATTCCAATCTGCCCTCATTGGTAAACCTTATGGTGACATCCAGGAAATGTATCTCTTGATTTGAAATTTCCTGTGTAAAACGCAAGAACGTACTAGTAGTGTTTAAATATTGAAAAAAACCTTCAAATGATTCCTGATTGCCTTCCCAAATTATTATTACATCATCAACAAAACGTCTATAAAGCTTTATAGACTTAAAAGGGATCCCTGGACGTTCCTCCAAACCAAAGGGCAGAAGTAGAAAAACAAATTTTGTCTGTCTCATCTGGGAGCAATAGAATCAGTCCCTGCTCTGCAGGTAGGCCAGGGCTTCTATTCCAGGCTTTTCCTAGTTCCAAAAAAAGAAGGCACCTGGCGTCCTATCCTGGATCTTTCCATTCTGAACTCTTTTCTAATAATTCCAAAGCTCAAAATACTCACTCTACATCAGTTGCTACCACTTTTAGAAAAGGATTCCTGGCTGGTAACCTTGGATCTCAGAGGCTTCTCTGCACATTCCTATCAGGGAAAGTTGTAGGCAGTGCTTTTGTTTCAGACTGGGCGAATAACATTACCAATTCTCTGTGCTGCCCTTTGGCTTATCTACTGCTCCCAGAGTCTTCACAAAGTGCCTGGCCCCAGTTATTGCTCTTTTTTTTTTTTTTCTCCCCAGGAAGTTTAATAAAAGGAAATTTTCAAGCAAAAACAGATTTACTTGCAATTCATGTGGAGTAGTTTATATGCTATAGGATGTGGATGTGAGAAAAAAAAATGGTATGTAGGTCAAACGAAAAGAGCTGTTAAGGTTAGAATTCTAGAACATTTGGGTGACATTCGAAATAAGAATTGCAAGAGTCCTAAGGCAGATCATTTTTGTAAAGTACATGGGGGAGATGACTCCACTTTTTTCTTTAGTGTTTTGGTAAGACCTTTCCAAGTAAAAAGTGGTGAGCTGAAGCAGAAATTAAATGTGCTTGAAAGTAAAATGATTTTAAATTATGGCACTTTGACACCATGCGGGTTAAATTTAGAGGTAGATTACATTTAAATTGAATATTTAAGATGTATTATACATTGTATGGAATATTTTGTATTGTAAATTAATGTAATGTATGTATTGGAATGTAGTGAATTGTATTTAAAAAATATGTATGGGTCACTTTTATAGGCTTAAGGTAATGGGAGATTTTATATTAAAAGTGTTTAGGTAGTTTATAAGCTAATTGATTGATTAATTAATGGCTGAGCCTGATCTAAAAGTAGAATGCATTTGGTTGTATGTATCCTTGAAGGCAAGAGGCAGAGGTAACAGATGATTTTTGTGGTGAAGTAAATAATCTATCTTTGCTATGTGTGTTTTTCTTATTTTGAAGTGAAGTGTTTTTTTGCCAAGGCAATTTCTAAGCAGACCATTTCCAAATGGATTGCACATTTGCATTACTTTTAATTATTCCTTTCATTGCAAAGCTCTTCCTCAAGGGGTTAGGATCCACTCTACTAGGGCGGCTTCCACTTCGGCAGCCTTTCTAAGGGTTGTCCCTACTATAGACATTTTGGAGGCTGCCACATGGTCTTCTGTTCACACTTTCACAAAGCATTATAATTTGCCTCTGTTTTCTATAGCCAGGGCAGGGTTTGCCACTGCGGTTTTGCAGGGCATTGTCTCCAACCCTTGATGCTGTTGGTTCCTCCCCCCTTTTTTCTCAGGTCTTTGGTAATCGACCAATTTGTTAGGACTGCAACAGTGAAACACAATTAACATAGTACAGTTGTGTTACACTACCATAAATGTAGATGTTGGAGTGTGTTCACTGTTGCAGTCCTGGTTTCCCTCCCTCCTTCACCCTTTTTGTGGTCCTCTCCTATTCTCTTTTCCTGAGGTATAGGCTTAATTTGTTTTTTGTCAAATTGTTTTTTGATTTAAGCCTTATTTTCTGGGGACTTCTGACTATTATAGCAAGAAAGACTTGAAGTGACGTCTGCTGCCTCCTTTTGTATCTGATGCTCTGACGTCCTATACAACCGACAGCAACCAATGTCGTTTTTACTTACCTTTGGTATTCTGGCCGACTGAGGGCTACCGGGAGCCGGATAACCTATTTGTTAGGACTGCAAAAGTGAATACACTCTAACATCTACTTTTATGGTAAGTGTACACAACTGTACTTTGCAACAGAGCAAAGGGGACAGGGTTTCTACTCCGCACTCTTTCGGGTGCCCAGAAAAGAAAACTGTTTGCTCCCTATCCTGGATCTGTCATTTCTTAACACCTTCCTGCTGGTACCAAAATTCAAAATGCTTACTCTCCAACAGCTGCTTCCTATGGTAGCCAAGGACTCATGGCTGGTCACCCTAGACTTTAAAGGAAGCTTATCTGCACATCCCCATAAGGGAATCTTGCAGGAAATATCTACGTTTCAGTTGTATGCATTTCCCTTTGGCTTATCTACTGCACCCAGGATTTTCACAAAATGCCTGGCTCCAGCCATTGCATACTGCAGGCAGAGAAAAATTCAAATTTACCCATACTTGGACAATTGCCTGATTCAGGCGGACAGTCAGGAATTGCTACTTCAGCACCTGACATTTGTAGAGAGACTCCTAACAACTTTGGGGGTATACCATCAACAAAAAGAAATCACATCTGGTACCCAGCCAAAAAAGTGTATTCCTGGGAGCAAGCTTGAACACAACTTCCCAGATGGCATTCCTCACTCCAGAAAAACAGGTTTATTTGACAAACTACTAGCCATCCAAACCCAGCTGTCTGCAAGAAAAGTACTGGAAGCCCTAGGGGTTCATGGCCTCATGCATTCTGCTAATTCCATATGCAAGACTGCATATGAGGAAACTTCAGTGGTACTTAAAAAGTCTCTGGTGTCAACATTCTCAGGACCTGGAAACAGTGACAGAGTTCCTTTGATGGGCAGAGGCCTGCTTCCACAACAAGGGACTCCCTTTCACTCAACCCCCCGCCGCTCAACCCTGACAACAGACGCATCAGACTATGCATGGGGGCTCACATGGCAGGCAAATGCATTCAGGGCAAATGGAGCCCAAGACAAATGCAATCAATCAGCAAGAAATCTTAGCTGTACAGAATGCACTGACAGCCTTCAAATACAATATCCTTCCAGGACAACTCTTGGTAAAGACAGACAACACCACAGTTATGTGGTACGTAAACAAGCAGGGGGGAACTCATTCCTACTCACTCTGCAGGTTAGCCATAGCTCTGTGGAACACAGCTGTGAACAGTCAAGTGCAGCTGCAAGCTCAATTCCTGCCAGGCAAACAAAATTTACTGGCAGAAATCTAATGGACCCAAACGAGTGGAAACTGGAACCCAACTCATTCAAGCTTCTAATTCACAGGTGGGGGACACCAGAGGTGGACCTCTCTGCTTCCCCCAAGAACCATCAATTGAGCAAATTTTGTACCAGAACTCCCCACAGCCAAGCATGGAAAGTGGATTCCCTATCCTATACATGGGAAAACCTTTCAATCTATGCCTTTCCCCCTCTGCCCCTCCTCTCGAAATACTACTCAAGATCAAACAGACCAGGCCAAGGACAATCCTGATTGCACCAGACTGGCCACGCCAGCACTGGTACCCACTTTTACATAGTCTGACAGCAGTGCTACCCTGGCACCTGCGTCATACCCCTTCCTGCTGTCCCAGCAGGAGGGCCAGATTTTGCACCCTCAGCTGCAAACCCTGAACCCAGCAGCCTGGCTCATTCCATGAATACATCACCAGCAACCCTCAGCAAATAGGTGCTGGATGTCATCCTTGAGGCCAGGAGGCCTAGTACTAGGAAATCTTATTCAGAAAAGTGGAAAAGATACTGTTCTTGGAACCAGTCTCAAAGAAAGGACACAACCGTGCCCACCTTACCTCAAATCCTAGATTATCTAGCAGAACTGCTCCACAAAGGCCTATCCTTCTCTTCTATTAAGATTCATGCCTCTGCCATCTCAGCTCATTACCATACGGAGCCCACCCCTCTTCTCACCCTCTGGTCAAACAGTTCTTCAGAGGAGCTAACAATCTTAAGACCCCCCCGAGGAGAGCTCCCACTCCAGCCTGGGACCATAACTTTGTACTAGAGAAGCTCATGCTCTCCGCCCCCCCCCCCCCTTTGAGCCTGCTGCTACAGCAGAGTTAAAATTCCTGTCTTGGAAAACAGCCTTAATTCTAGCCATCACTTCAGCAAGAAGAGTGTCCGAGTTGCAGGCCCTTATGGCGGTTGGACCCTTCATTATCTTCCATGCGGACAGGGTTTCCCTCAGGACTAACGCATAATTTATGCCCAAGGTCGTATCCAGTGTGGCTTTAAAGCAATCCATCCTTTTACCAACCTTTTTCCCTAATCCTCAAACTAAAGGGGAAAGGATCCTACACTCCTTGGATGTGCACAGGCAGCTTAGGTTCTACCCTGACGGGACTAAACCTTTCAGAAAATCTGACCAGCTGCTAGTCAGCTTTGCTACAGAGGCAGAGGGTAAGGCCATTTCAAAGCAAACCATCTCCATATGGATAGCACACTGCATTCATTTCTGCTACAAACACCATGGAAAATTTACCCCACAGAGAAAAAGGAGCCCATTCCACTAGGGCTACCTCAACCTCTACAGCATTTCTCAGGGGAGTCACTACCAGGGACAATCCTGGAAGCTGTAACCTGGAGTTCTGTACACACCTTCACTAAGCATTACCACTTGCCTATCCTTTCTAAATCCAGAGCCGGATTTGCTACAGCAGTCTTGGAAGGCCTGCTAGCCAGCCCTAATACTTCTTGACTGCCTCCACCCTTCCTCAGCTTTGGAAATCAATCCAAGTGCGATGACTGCAACAGTGAAACACGAGGAACATAGTACAGTTGTGTACACTTACCATAAAAGTAGATGCTCGAGTGTATGCACTGTTGCAGTCCTGGTTACCCTCCTTCCAGCCCCCTGACTTGTCTGTACTTTATACCTTTCCTCTTTTTTGGCAATATCTTATGGCAGTGGTATTTACTTTTTACTGGAGGTGTTCCACACCATGTAATTGCTTCCTATTTTGGGGGCTCCTGACATCTGGGGAAGAAAAACTGATGTAATGGCGTCAGCTGCATGTTTTTATACCCCTGACGTCATGGAAGAGGCGAGAGCGTCTGACCCAGAAATCCCAAGACACTGGAGTTCGGGCCGACTGAGGGCTACCTGCAGGCAGATAACCCAAGTGTGATGACTGCAACAGTGAATACACTCGAACATTTACATTTATAGTAAGGGTACACAACTGTATTTTGTGGAGACGCACCACTACAGACAGGTAGGTCTTAACCATAATAGAAAACGAGTACTTTATGACGTGGATCACTACTCTATCAGGGAGGGGGTATCCTTCAGCCACTCAGAGCAGCTCCCCTTCTTTCCCACAGTTTTGGACAACCTCATGGCCCAGGGCACCAGTCAGCCTGTCCTACACACAAATAGGGGAAAGGGATTCTATTCCAGGCTCTTTCTAGTCCCAAGAAAAGATGGACCCCAGAGACCAATCATGGACCTGTCCCACCTAAATCTTTTCCTGCAAATACCAACCTTATGGATGCTCACCTTGCAAACTGTCTTCCCTTTGATCTTGCCTCAGAGGTTCAGGGCCACCTTGGACATCATGGATGCCTATCTTCACATACCCATAAGGCTGAAATTCAGGAGATACCTGCGTTTCTCTGTGGCCCTTCTCACTATCAATTCTCGACCTTGACCTTTGGTCTCTCTACAGCTCCAAGGGTCTTTAACAAGTGCCTGGCACTAGTGATTGCTTTCTGTAGGACTCTGGATACAGATTTTCCCTTATCTAGATGACCTGCTCATCCAGACAAGGCAAGGCATCACTCCTGCTTCACCTGCAGACAACCCTCTCCCTCCTGCAAGCACTGGATTTTCAGACATTCCTACCATCACAAAAAGTGGAAAACGTAACACAGTACCTGATCTTGGTTCTTCAGACTAAAGAAATGACTGCCAGGCAGTGCCATGGCTTCCACTGTTCCAAAGTTACCCTTGGTGAGGCTTCACATGAGGAAGCTTCAATGGTACCCAAGATCCATTTGGACTCAGCATTCTAATCCTCTGGAGTACAAAATTCCCCTCTTACCCTGTCTCAAGAAAGAGATTGAATGGGGATCGAATCTAGTGAGCCACAACCCAAGCCTACCTCTTCAACCCCACCCCCCCCCGCTAATTCAGAAATTGTACACAGATGCCTCAGACATGGGGTGGGGAGCAGCTCTGGGGCTCCTAAGCATCTCGGGAACCTAGCCAGACTCCAGCAAACAGGAGCACATCACTGTAAGAGAGATTAGAGCAATTCTGCTGGCCCTGAAGGCCTTTCAGCCCAAACTGAAATAGGGCCCTCAAAAACTATTCACAGACAATACTACAGTTCTGTGGTATGTCAACAAACAGGGGAACACAATCTTACCTGCTATGCAGACTAGCTCTCCTTGTATGGGAGCTGGCTACAAATCAGGGATTTATACTTCAGACAGTTTACATCCCTTCAGATCAAAACTCTAAGGCTGACACCTTAAGCAGGTCCATGTCACAGTCCCACAAATGGATGCTCCACAGGGATGTTTTCTTGGACCTAGTCCACAGGTGGGGTAAAACTCAAGTAGATCTGTTTGCCTCCCCCATAAATTGACAACTTCCTTCATTCTGCACCAGGCTGCCCAACCCTGTGGCAAGGGCAACGGACACTTTTTCAGTTTCCTGGAAGGGGATGTTTCTCCATGCATTCCCCCCTTCCCTCTTATTCAGAAGGTCCTACTGAAAATTCAGCAGGACAGACCAAAAATCTTGTTGGTGACACACTCTTGGCCGAGACAGCACTGGTTCCCCCTCCTTCTGCATTTAGCCAAGGGCAATCACCATGTTACTCCACAGAATGGACCTTCTCACACAGGGCAAGGTATCTCTAATCCACCCACACTGGCTTTTCCTCCACCTCACCCTATGGGTGATAGAGTCCTGATCCCTTACAGACACCTATACAATGACGACATGCTCACAGTCAAGTAGGAGGCCAGGAAACCCAATACAAGAAGATCTTGTGTATCCAAGTAGAAAAGATTCTCCATAGGGTGTCTTCAGAGACAGTTGGATCGTTTGCAGAGCAAGGTCCTTTCTGTACTGTCCTATCTGTGTGAACTTTTGCAGACAGGATTATCATATTCCTCTATCAAGACTTGTCTGTCTGCCATTTTAGCTTGTCTGCCTCTGGAACCCCCTCTGGCTTCCAGACTGCCCCCAAAGTTGTTCTTAAAAGTAGTGCTACATCTCAGGCACCCTAGGAAGCCCATCCCCCTCCCTGGGACCTGAATTATGTTTTGGGGAAGCTCACTGTGCCCCCCTTTGAAACTGCATCCAAGGCTTCTCTGAAGTACTGCACATGTAAAACAGTTGTCCTTGTGGCCTTAACCAGAAGAGTGTCTGAGTTACAAGCTCTCATGGCCATTCCCTCCTTTCTCATATTCCACAGACACAGGGTAACACTTAGTACCAATGCATCCTTCATGCCCAAGGTGGTCAGTAAGCTTTCCATAAACTAAGCCATCCGGCTCCTCACCTTCTTTGCCCACCCACAAAGTGACAGTGAGAGAGTCTTACACTCTCGTGATGTGCATAGACAGCTTAGGGTTCTACCTGAAGAAGACCAAGTCCTTCAGGAACTCTGACCAGTTGCTTGTCTCTTTCCACCCTAGGGAAAGCTATTACAAAACAGATAGTCTCATCCTGGGTTTGCAGGGTTTTTACCTTCTGCTATGCACACCATCGGAAATAATTGGGATCCAAGGTTAATGCATACTCCACTAGGGCTATGGCCTCTTCAGGAGCTGTTTTCAAAGGTTTGCACACCTCCACCATTCTAGAGGAAGCCACTTGGATATCTTTCCACACATTCACCAAACATTGCAAACTAGGCCAAATCTCTAGATCCAGGGCTGGATTCACCAGGGCTATTCTCCATGGATTCCTAGAGAATTTCTCAAGGCTACCACCCTCTTCTTCACAGTAAGCTTTGGCACTCACTCAAGAGTACAGAATATCAATATGTGACTAGGAGGACATAGAATAGTTGTGTAAAATCTTACCATAACCATAGATGTCCTTCTCTTCCATGTTGCAATATTCCTTCCCTCCCTCCTGCCCCTCTTGTTAATTCATCTTTCCCTTCTTGGATGGTACAAGACTTGCACAGCTGGTCCTGGGACTGGGATCCGACTGGGGCACTCAGTTCTGAGGTCAGGTGCATAGAGACGTCACTTTTATGTCCCACTTTTGTCTAGCCATAAGAGAAGAAGACCCATGAGTAGAGAATACTGCAGCATGGGAAGAGAAAGGATATCCATGGTTATGGTACGATTTCATACAACTATTCTGCAACACTTGTAGAATTTTCAGCTAACAAGCTCATATGTTTGTTTGCCTCTCTTGAGAACATGAGGAATATCATGGCATCTTGTTTCCTCTTCTGAAAAAAACAATCTTTTATTTTATCCTAATTGCTTCTGTGTCTCAAGCGACTATCAATTGTTTGAAATGTTCTTGTCTTCTAATGCCACTTCTAGGGCTGCTGCCACTGGAAATGTTCTGAGGTATTTTGCTTCGTTGTGTTCTCAAAACCTTCAAGAAAATGTCATAGCTAAAATTTTGAATTCTTTCTTGGAAAAGTTTTTAGACCTTTTGCTGCAGATGTGCTTAAAAAGTGTGGCGAGAGAGAGAAGCTGCTTCAAGGGATGTCCCTTCTTTTCATCTGTTATAGTATTCCTGACATAAGTGAGTTGCCAGTCAAGGCAGGCCCCTGACATCAACCAGTATACCAAAGTCTTTTACTACCTTGGGTGCTCGCTACGTCTGATGTGGTCCATCAACATATGTCGGCCATAAAAGAGACGTATATGTGCACCACCCTCAGAGCTACTTTGCCGGCAGTTGGATCACCAGTCCTGGATGTCACACTCTGTCAGAATCACAGATTTCTAAGATAAGTACCCCACTGGGCAAACCTTTTTTTTCTTTTTTGCTACCATATTCCTCACTGAGGTTAATGTCATCCAAGAAAGGGAAGTGTGACTGTGGAAGACGGATTCCACATAGGGATAGTCATACCCAGTGCCTTTTTTTGCCTCTGCTTTCAGCATGACCACAAAAATTGCTCCATGTGTTAGTCCCTTGTACTGAATACCCTCCATAGTCTGTCTTCCCTTGCGATCTACCTAGAAAACCAATGGCTTAAGCTCCCTCCTTGAACCCGCCAACCAAGCCTGCTAAACATAAGGCCAAAACTGAAGCTGTGCCTCTCAAGTTGGACGTCTCTCCTGAAGCACTTGAGAGCTCAGAGACATGTGCCGACTGGGATCTGGACCCATAGGCCAAGGTTGTTTCCCACGCAGCCTTGGCTCCGGATGTTGGCACATCCAGAGAGGCTTCTCAGATGTCATTCTCTGATGTCCGGGGGAACCCAGGCTGATTGTGTCTGAGGGCCCTAGGGGAGTTACCCAGGTTATCATTAGGGAGGACATCAACTCTGATATGGTTAAACGTAGGTCTGGCCATCCTTTGCACCACATGGGTACCCCTGCAAAGAAGAAACAAAAAAGCTTGTACCCTCCCTTCCAGACCCACAGAAGGAATGACTAAACTTCTCTCAAGGCCTTTTCAAAGCCTTTGTGACACTTAGGCCTCTATCAGGTTGCCCTGCATCCCTGATGGCCTGGCCTGCCTCCCCACTGAAAAGACCTAGGCCTCAACCCACTTAAGAAGATTCCTCTTTTGAAGAGCTTGATAACCCTTTGGATATTCTTTACAAATCTCCTCTCCTCTGAACTATGCATCCCCCAAAGAGGTTTCTAATGGAACAGAATCCCCCCTGGAAGAGATTTCTTTTGGGGAGACTATATCTAGAATGACGTAACAACTTCAAATGGGAGTCCAGAAATTTTGCTGTGATCTCCATGTACAGTCCCCTAGTCCTTCAGCCATTCCTCCTGTTACACCAGCTTTTTTGGATTCTTTTGCATCCACCTCCACTCATCTGGACTCTGAACCTCCAGCCCCTAAAAAGCTGGACAGGTAAGGTAACCAAGGACTGCCAGTTTCTTTTCAAGGCCCCAGTTGCAGATCCTTCTGTTATATATGTTTCCTCTGATGAGGCCTCCAGGTCGCTTCCTCCTCTTTCCCTCTTGCCTTCAGATAAGGATAGCTCACAGCTGGAGTGGTTGGGTAAGAAAATCTATACCTCAGCCACCCTAGCCGTCAGAGCATTAAACTGTCAGGCACATATGACCAAGTATAATTTGGAACTCTCCTCTCAGATTTCCAAACTCATTTCAGACATGCCATATTCCGAAAACAAGACCCTGGCATCCTTTCTGCTTGCTACTTCTTCCCAGGTAGCTGGACACACTAAAGTGCAGCTATGATGCTGTAGAAACCACTTCTAGAGTTGCTGCTTCTTCCTCTGCCCTCAGAAGATTTGCCTGGCTGAGGCTTCAGCCCTTACCTGAGGACATCAAGGCTAAATTAATGGACACTCCCTTGGACAATGCTGACCTTTTTTTTTTTTTTTTTAAAACCCTCTGCTGACCTGATCAAGTCCCCTACAAGAGAAAAGCAAAGAACTCAAGGATCTAAAACATATTTTGGTATCCCCTGTGCCTAAATGTCACAGGAACTACCCTGCAAAATGAGTTTTTATTCAGACAGTCCAGAGCACCACAGACTAGACCCCAGAAAAAGCCTAAGAAAACTCAACAGATTTCACCTCCTTCTGCCACTTCTTTCCAAATGGCTAAAGAGCCCTTTCATGATCGGACATGCTCCCCACATGACTTCTCCAGCCACCTGCGCCCCCCCCCTTCCCCTTCCTTCGTGGGAACTCATCACAAAGGACTCTTGGGTGTTGAGCATCATCAGGAAGAGGGTACTTCATGGTCTTGCAGGAGGTGCATTGCTTCAGGGATATTCTTCTACCACCAGTAGACCAGCCCCCCCCCCCCCCTCTTTTCCTACCAGTCCTGAAAGCCCTTCTAGAACAGGGCAGTGTTGAACCTGTTCCACCAGGGCAAGAAGGAAGAGGGTTTTACTCTCACTTTTTCCTAGTTTTCAGGAAGGACCATGGAGACCTATTCTAGACCTCTCCTACCTCAACAACTTTCTAATAATTCCATCATTCAAAATGCTTATTTCCAAACACTATTAGGCATTCCTAGCTTCTATAGATGTCAATGATGCCTACCTTCATATTCCCATCCACCACTGATATAGGAAATTCCTATGATTCTCCATTGGAATATTCTCACACCAGCAGTTCTTGGCTTTGCCTTTTGGGCTCTCCACTGCCCTGAGAGTCTTCACAAAATGTCTAGCTGCAGTGGTAGCCTTTTGCAGATGCCAAGGGATCTTAATCCACCCATACCTAGATGAACTCTTGATACAGGCAAGTTCTCAAATAGAATTGAACAAAAATCTCCAAAGGGCAATTGCCATTCTATAAGACCTGGGATTTACCATAAACTTCTAAAAGTCATCCCTGGTCCCATCCTAGAATCAAACCTTTTTGGGCTCCAGATTTCAAACCCAGAGCATGATGGTATCACTCCCACCCTCCAAGACCCAGGAGATTTCACAGCTGTTTGCGGAGACACTACCCTTGGGCAGATAACTGCTATGCATTTCCTCAGAATATTGGGGCTCATGGCTTTTCACCATCTCCATGCTTCTTCATCAAGACTTTACCACCCAGTTCTATCATGGAATAAGCTTCTCATCGCCATCAGAAATACTACTCACTTCCATGCTTTCAAGACAACTCTCATAAATTACCTTAACAGCACTTGGAGGTGTCACTGCAATCATCCCACTTGAAATTTTCCCACTTTCCTACATTATTTTCCTCCCCCCTTGCATTCCTTCCATCTTATTCCTCTCACACTATTTTGTTTTCCTTTTTAACTTCCCACATTTAACTATATCATTCAACTGCAGATCTCCACATCCTCCATATTCTTGCCCCCTTTTATTCTGATACTACAAGCTCCATTCCTTCCACCCCACCCCCTTGTTCCACTCTCTCTGTAACATACCAAACTATCTACTATTACTACTTTTCTAGACCTGTATACACACTTCTGCATTCTCGCCACTCTGTTCTTTCTCACCTTCTGTATACTCTCCACCTATTTGAAATGCTTCCTTTGCTGAATTTCCCTGACTTGTACAGCAGTGGTCATCTACATAACCTAATCTCATATAAGCATTTTTGTGTTTATTGTATGCTTGCTTAAATAACCAGTACTTAGAATTTACTACTTGTTCATTACCCTCTCTCCACACGTATAGCCTGTACTGAGAATTTCCTACTTGTATGTTTTTTTCTTTTTACATGCATAACCTGTATTGAGAATGTTTTATTTGTTTAACCTGTACTGTGAAATTTTTAATTGTATACTTTATACTGTGGAGCTTTTCTTCCTGGGTCTCTGCTAAAAGGGGCGCAAGTTCAGACGGACTATCCCTGTCAGCAAATGTCAAATAAATAATAAAAGACTGCACATGAGGAAACTCCAGTGGTTCTTCAAGTCAGTATGGTCTCAACATGCCCACCTTCTTGAATCCCAAATCCCCCTTCTACCCTATCTAAAGAAGGAGCTGCAGTGGTGGATAGCACAACTGTCTCTAAACCCAGGCCTCCCAATTCACCCACTGCCACCAACTCAAATTCTTCTCACAGATGCATCAAACAAGTTGGGGGCAACCCTGGATCACCACACAGTTCAAGGAAAGTGGTCACCCTCCCAAATGAAGGATCACAAACTTCAGGGAAATTAAGGCATTAATCCTTGTCCTTCAGACATTCCAATGCCTCATCAGACCAGGGGGGTTACAAGTTTACACAGACAACAAGACAGTCTTATAGTGCATAAACAGGGGAAGACCAGATCCTACCTCCTTTGCAGACTACCCATGCAGGTCTGGGATCTAGCACACCTCGTGGATGTGTCCCTCCATGCAGCCTACATTCCTTCCACGCAGAATACCATGGCAGACAGCCTAAGCAGATCCAGAACACAACCTAAGAAATGGGGGCTTCAGATGGATGTGTTCCTGCACATTGATCACCAGTGAGGTATTCCAGAGATGAACCTGTTTGCCTCCCCCTTGAACAAGCAACTCCCACAGTTTTATGCCACAGAACCCCATCCTCAGGCATGGAAAGTGGACACCCTCTCAGTCCCATGGAAGGGGAAATTCCTGTATGCATTTCATCCTCTTGCACTAATTCCGAAAGTCCTGTTGAAAATCCAACAGGAAAAAGCCAAATATCCTGCTAGTGTTTACTATTGGGCAAGACAGCTTTGGTTCCCCCTTCTCTTTCACCAAGCCAAGGGCAGTCACCACAAGTTGCCCCATAGAGTGGACCTACTTACAAAGAACAAGGGCTCACTTCTCCACCCACACTTGGAAACCCTCCAACCGCCGCTGTGGGTGATAGAGCCCTAATTCCATTCAGATACCTTTACTCTGAAGGCATGCTTCAAGTACTGCAGGAGGCCAGAAAACCTACTACTAGAAAATCTTACCTCCCCAAATGGATGAGGTTCTCAATCTGGTGTCTTAAAAGAAACCACGACCTGCTGATAGCGGACTCACCTATGGTTTTGTCCTATCTGTGTGAATTGCTTAGTGCAGGATTAGCTTACTCCTCCATAAAAGCCCATTTGTCAGCTATCTCTGCCACTTTCTCTGCCTTTGCCTTCTAGATTTGAAGCTAAACAATTCCTCAAAGGCATCCTCCATATCAGACCGGCCAGGATACCTGTAGCTCCACCCTGGGACCTCATCTTTGTGCTGGAGAAACTGACTCAGGCACCATTTGAGCCAGTTTCTTCTAGCTCGCTTAAATACTGTACTTGGAAAACTATGCTCCTGGTGGTCATTACCTCCACTAGGCGGGTAACAAAGTTGCAAGCCATTATAGCATCTCCTCCTTTGCCCAAAGTTATCAGTGAATTGTCCTTAAACCTGGCAATTCACCTCCCCACCTTCTTTCCCTCTTCTCAGAACAGTAGTGAAAGGATCCTCCACACCCTTGATGTACACAGACAGGTCAAGTTCTACTTATACAGGACTAAACCCTTTAGGAAATCAGACCAGTTGTTTGTGTCCTTTCACCCCAGGGCTCTGGAATTGTCTGGGTCCAAACAGACCATTTCCAATTGGATATCTAAATCCATTGCCTTTTGTTATACTAACCACGGTAGAGTCCTTCCAGGCTCAATCAACGCTCACCTTACCAGGCCAGTGTCTTCCTCAAGGGTTTAGAGACAAATTCCATCCTAGAATCTGCTACTTGGAGTTCTGTCCACACCTTCACTAAACGTTATAAGCTGGATTCCATCTCCAAATCCAGGCTGGTGTTTGCCAGGTCTGTTCTGTATGGCTTCATAGAAAATTCATCTGCCATTCCCCCCTCCCTTTCTTCATGAGCTTCTGTACTTTTCCTTTTCAGGAATACTGCAACAGATGAATAGGACATAGATTAGTTGTGTAAGAACTTATCATAACAATAGATGTCGTCCTCTTCTCTGTTGCAATATTCCAACCCTCTCTCCCCCTGCTTACTGGCTTTCTTGGATACATTGATCCTCATTACCTTAGACCATCTCTCCACCTTGGGTTTCAGTTCTGAGAGTGGTGCACACATACGTCTCTTATGACTGACATCTGTTGGTGACCTATGTCGGATGTACCATGCACCCAATGTAGTAAAAGACTTTGGTATACTGGCCGATGTCTAGTCACTGCCTTGACAGGCAAATACCTCGTGTCAGGAATACTGCAACAGAGAAGAGAAGGACAGCTGTCGTTATGGGACGTTCTTAAACAACTAATCTCTGTGTTAAAATTTTCAGCCCTCCTTCTGTAAGTTTACCAAGGGATTTAATGTTCCCTCTATGACCTTCTTTGAAAAGAAAAATAAACCGACCCAGCAAGCTGCTGGTAGGCAGAAGTTTAAAAAGCAATGGCATGGAAGTCCCAAAAAGGAAGCAGGACTTCCTCGGAAAACAACTGCCTGACTGCTAAATTTTCCTTCCCCCTCCCACTGTAGCATTTCTATAATCCTTCCAGTAAGTTTGAATCTCCATTTCTTTCTTTGGCAGCAGATGAGTTCAGTCAGATGGGTGTGTTAATGAGTGTAGTCCGTCAAGGTTGCAGATGGCAGTGGGAGTCTCGCCCTCCTTTCTAAGGGATTTCTCCTCACCAGTTAGGCCAAACTCTTCTTTCCCTTATGTCATATAGCATATGATCTTCCAGGGACTGATAGAACCTGTCTGTCCTCCTCAGGTAGGAGGAGGGTTTTATTCAGGGATGTCCCAAGTGCCAGTGAGAAGATTGTTGGAGACCAGTTTTGGATCTTTACTTTCCGAACCTGTTTGTGATAGTTCCCAAGTTCACAATGTTGTCACTTCACAACTTATTTACCCTATTTGAGTTTTCTAGTAACCTTGTCACATTCCTACAGATCCATGTATCAGGCATTTCTTAAGATTTTCTGTCTGGATTATATTCTCTGCATTACCCTTTGGTCTATTCACTGCTCCTTTCTAGCTCATGTGAAAGCCTATTGCAGATTGCAGGGTGTTTACATTTTTCTTTAAGTCAGATTGCTTGTTTTTGCAGTGTGTCTTTCCAAGTGTCATGAATGTCTTGCCAGGTAAGAGAAGTCCTACACAGATTAAGGTTTTTAGGAGAGCTTGCAAAAGGCTTGCCTTATTCCTTCCACGTGATTGTTTTCCTGCAGTGTCTCCTGGACACTAAGTATCTATTCCTGAATGTTTGCTTTTTTTTCTCACTCAGCTAGGGAATTATTCATTAGGATGCTGGGTCTGATGGTTTCTATGATTCTTATGGTACGTCTTGCAATACTCAACATGAGAGAAATCTAGTGGTACCTGAAATTTATATGTTCCCAGAAATCAACATCCCATGACATTTCAAATTTCAGTTTTGCAGTTTCTGAAGAAGGGAGTTTTTGGTGCAGATACTAAATTTCTGAATCCAAGTCTCTCATTCTTCCTGTTAGCTTCATATTCTGTCACAACAGGCACAACATTCTTTTAGTTAGGGGGAGCTAAGTCTTTGGGGATATAAATGTTAGCTCTTTGAAACAGAAAAGACGAACCAAAACACATCAGCATAAAAGAGATGTTGGCACTTGATAATTGCTGTCAGCATTCTCAATCTGTTGTCCCTGAGACTTCTACAAGATTTTATAGACTGCACCATCATTGTCGTACTTAAACAAGCAAAGGGGCTCAAGTTCTTACCCTTTGTGCAGACTAGCCATTGTAGCTTTTTTGAAAAAATCTAATTCTGCAAACATCTTGCATACCATTAAAGTAAAACTGTGCAGCAGACAGACTGAGTTAGGGCCAGGACAGACCCTCATAAATGGAAGTTGAATCAGTGGGTCTTCTAGGAATTGATCCAACTGTGGGGAACATCTCAAATGGATCGTTTTGCTTCCATTAACATTAACTAGGTGGAAAATTCTTCTGGAGTTCATGCAAAAAAGGCTTCTTATGACAAATGCTTTTTTTTCCATAGACAGGAATGTTCCTGTATGCTTTTCCACCTTTTCCAGTACTATCCATGGTCATTTGGAAGATTCAGAAGGACTATCCCAAAGATCATTGAGGTGACTGCCTTCTGGCCAGGCAACAGTAGTTCTGTCTTCTGTTGGAAATGGTGAGGAGCAGTTACCAGAAGCTTCCTTACAAACTGGATGTAGTCACTCAACTAGGGGTGTTTTTTACATCCAGACCCAAACAGTTGCTGCTGCTTATCTGGATGATAGAATCTTAATACCCTTAAGGTATCTTTTTTTTTTCTGAAAATTTGTAGCAGGAGTTAAAGGAGGCGAGAAACTTGCTATTAGAAAATCTTACATTAGCAAATGGAAAAGGTTTTTAGTTGGTGCCAGGAAAAGAACCAGCACCTACTCTGGGGCTAGTGTTTCTTTTGTTCTACAATATTTGCGAGTTACTATCCTCTGGCCTGTGTTCGTTTATGGGCCATTTCAGCTCATCTGTCCATGGATCCCCCTCTTTCAGTGCTAGCTTGTGTAAGTGTTTTTGAAAGGGGTGGCATATGAAACCTGATAGAAAACTGGTATCTCCATCGTGGGGTCTTAATTTTATGTTAGAAAAAAAACTAACTCTTGCTCCATTTGAACCCAGCTCATCAGGCTGACTTGAGGTTCTTAACATGGAAAACAGTGTTACTAATTGCTCTAATCTCTAGAAGAAGAGTATCGGAGTTGAAGTTCGTATGGTGGGTTAACCTCATCTCATTTTCCACAAAGATGAGGTTTCTTTGAGAGCTAGTCCTTCATTTATGCCTTAAGCTGGTATCCAAGTTTACCTTTAAACCAAACTATATCCTTCTTTCTGTCTTTTTTCCAAAACCTAAGAATGACAGAACAGAATCTTTCAGGACCTCTGATCAGTTGTTTATTTATAATGAAAATAAGAAAAAAAGGACAACGTATGTCAAAGCAGACTGTTTCCATATTGTTGTCTCATGCTGTTACCTTTTGTTATCCCCACCAAATCAAAACAGTTTCAGGTAGGGTCAAGACTCGTTATAGGAAGGCCTTGGCTTCATCTGTGGCTTTTTGGAAAGCACTGGATTCTAGAAGTATTCTAGAAGCCGCAGCTTGATCCTCTGTGCACACACTTACAAATCATTATAAACTAGATTCCTTCTCTTAAGGCAGGCTTTGCTAGGATCATTCTCCTGAGGCTCCTGGACCATCCTCCCTCTTCCTCCCAATCAGCCTAAGCTGTGGTAATCTATCCATATAGCTAGGTGTACTGCAGCAGTGATTAAATGCTGAACATAGTACAGTTGTGTAAGTAAAATTACATGTATGAACGGTCACTGCTGCAGTAGCTACTCCCTCCCTCCATCCTCCTCATTTTTGTACGTCTTTTATGGCAGGGTGCGGTCCTCTGTTGACTTTTCCTAGAATTGTCCTCTGGGCTTTAGCCTCCCTCTTTCTGTACGAAAACTCTGAAGGGCTTAACACCCAAACCTTTAGTCAGCTCAGCTCAAGCTGACTAACTGGGCACATGGAAAGTGCCCTGAAGGCTTTGGAAGCTGACCGACTGATATATCCATAGCAGTATATAAACCCATACAGCTAAGGCTACTGCAGCAGTAATCCTAACATTTACTTTTCTGGTAAGTTTACTTGTACAACTGTACTTTCCTTTCCACCCCCATATCCAACCAATTCTGAGAGTCCATATCCACTAACTGAATGTAGATCTGCCAAGACGTAGTAGGAGCTCATTCCTTCTCTACTCTAAAGCTGATACTATGGTCATGGCAAAGGCGGTATTACAAGCCTCCTAATTTTATTGTTATTCCTACATGAAGTCAATGGAAATTGTCATGACTTGGTCATTGAATGCTACATTATTATACTTAATTTAGTATTTGTTGAGCTTTGCTGCCCCCTCCATCATATATTTTGAATTGTCCATAACACCTTATACAGAGGCATCGCTAAGTTTGGGTGAGCACAAAATATTGGTGGGTGGGCATGATATGCAGATCTCTGAATCCCAGCACATAAACTAATTCCAATATTCCATTTGCAATCGCAACTTAAGTGCTTGCTTCAGCATTTGAACACCCTTTAGATTGCTTTGCTGGGGAACTTATTACAGTTATTATGCAGCTTGTCCCATTAGTGTTGCCTACTGACAAACATGCCTTTAAATTTGTCTTCCAAACTTTCACAGTTGACTGTGTAGTTCACTTGAGCTTCATAAACCTTACCATTTTGAATATTCTGTATAAGAAGCCTTGAACAGTACTGCTACCTAGAAGAATCTTATTTGTGGGGAAAATTTTTTCTCCCAGACTTTACTTGATGGTCTCTATTGCTAAGGATCAAACAAATTAGATAACTAGTGAAAACCTCCAAATCCAATTATGAATCAAAACTAACCTCTGAAATGGAAGGAAACCACAAAGCTTTCTTTTTTTAGTTATGTCAGGAACCTCCATGGCAAAGCCCAGGTTTGTTACAAATTAGTACTTAACAGAATCACTTACACTGATCCTGTTGACTTAGCCAACCTGCTAGGAGATGGCTTCAATACAAACTTCACCCCCCCCCCCCGTCATCCCCACAAAGGCCCTTTTGACATCCCAATACTTGTCCCGCAGCTCACATCTTCGAAGATCAGATGGTAAAGGCTCTCTCAAAGGCAAAGAAAACAGTTTCCATGGAACCTGATGTTATCCCAGGCTGTGTTCTGCACCATCTCCAGCAAGAACTGGCTTCGCCATTGACTACCCTGTTCAACCACAGCCTAAGTACAGGCTTCATTCCAGCAGAGTGGAGAGCTGCCATTGTCTCCTTGCACCAAGGTGGTGCCACTACTGGCCATGGAAACTATCGCCCCATTAGCTTGACAAGTCTGATCTTTAAAGCCATGGAGCATGTTATGGATCTCATAAACAAGGACATAGGCAATCTCCAAGCACTTGACCCCGGATTCGTCAAGGGCAGATCTTGCCTGTTGAACTTGGTTAACTACTTTGAGACTGTCGTCAAGGCCCTGGATGAGGGAAAGTCAGTACATACAGCTTACTTTGACTTGGCCAAGGCGTTTGACACAGTCCCCCACTCTGGCAACGTCGAAAAGCTAACACAATTTGGCATAAATCCCTCTCTCATCAGGGGGTAGCCAGCTGACTCGCCAACCGTACCCTCATGGTCAAAATAGATGATTCCACCTCCGATAACAGACCTGTCGCTAGTGGAGTTCACCAGGAATCTGTCCGCCTGGTACCCCTGTTTGGCACCTACTTCTCAGAGGATCAGGCAAAGACAAAAGGCCTATGGCTGACCAAATTTGCAGACAACTGTAAGTTGGGTGCTGTCATTGACTCCATATATGATGTTAATAGTGACTGGTGCCAAAGTCATAGCTTCAACCTAAATGGAAAAAAAAAATGTATTGTCATACTGTACAGCAGAAACACAGCCCCTACTGATTACCACATCAACAGCAATAAGCATGCAACCTGTGGTGCGAGACCTGGGTACTCAGCTTGTTAATCTCACATTCAACCATCATGTAGCGGCAGTGGTCAGAAAAGCCTTTTAATTAGTTCATCTCATAAGTAATGGGATTGCATCCAGAAAAAAAAGGTTATTACCTCTGTATACTCCTCCCTCAGACCAATAATTGAGTATAACGCCCTGTTTGGTATGTACCTCTCCAAACATCTGCACCAACTGGAAAGGCCACAGAAATACCTCACAAGGAGAATCCATGGACTCCAACACCTGTCGTATCTGGACAGGCTCATTCCTACTTAGTATCGTACAGATTGCTCAGAGGTGGGCTGTCTCACCTCCAAAACAATCTCGAACCTTGCCCTATTAGAGATGCTCCATATTTGTAAGTCTAACTCCTCACACATTACCCGCTCAGAAGAACTGAATCTAATATGCAGCATCAACAAAACCTACTGGAGAGACAGGTTTGTCTCCAGAGACTGTCCCGTCTCTGGAGTAGATTTTCATACATGTCAGAGTACCTTGCTGACCCTCTTCAAGTGCAACCTTGATGGGTGGATGGGAAACCACAGTTTTGTCCTGGCGTTCCACCTGTGTCTTTCATTGACGGGCGACAGGTGCTGACTGAGGGGTATTTTTAGAGAAATTCTTGGCTAGGATTGTAAGGGCTCCATGGCCATTAGCCGAGTAACCTCCTCTGATCCAATGAACATAGCCTTCTCTTTCTATAGAGAAAATGTATCTACATCATCCATAGAAGTTCAAAAAAAAATTCAGTCTACTCTTACTGTCTTAGAAACTCACAGTATGCCCTTTTGAAGGGCTCATAAGACTTTTTTTTTGTTTGTTTTGTTTTGCTTTGCTTTGCTAACGTTAATGTGGAAAAATGACACTATGATCCTTGTTAACCACTGTGCCGGTATCATTTTAGATGTCCTTCCATGTCACTGTTGCAGTATTCTTAACTAAAGGGTTTTCCTGCCATGAGTAGGCCAACATCCTGCCAGTGTACTAAAGCCTTAAGATTTTATAGATGTGTTATGTCCGGCATATACTCCTCTCCTGAGATGTAGGGCATAAAGGTGGTGCACAGACATGTATGCCTCATTACTTCTTTGCCGCCAGTATAAACGGCTGTATTTATTGTCTGTCTGAATGCTGCTTCCTTTGCGCTTATTATCAAGCCGTTTCAGATAAGTGGCCCATTGGGGTTTCTTATCTTTTTTTTATTTTAGTTGTCAGTTTACATGTCATCTAGAAAGGGAAAATGTCAGTGTGGGAGGCAAATTCCCCATAAGGATCATCACGAGCAGTGTCTGTTTTGTTTGGGTGCTTTTCACGACGATACAAAGTGTTCTGTTTGCCAAGCATTTGTCCCTAAGACCTTACATAGTCGTCTCTCCTCCTTGTCTATTTACCAGAAGAGCCAGCGTCTTAAATTGTTGGAGCAAGGTGCTGTGGCAGAATCTTCCATTTTGAAAGTCAGCTGCCTGCCAAGAAAATCGCCAAGAGTTAGGTTTGATTCGGCTACTGTCCTCCCTCCTTGGACATCTATCTTGAAGGTGGTGAAAACCAAGAGGATCATCCAGCTGTTATGTTGGATTTCTCTGCCGTGACTGTCTGAGGCCAATATGGATCCAACTTATTGCATGTCCTTGGAGGCTCTGCAGACATTTGTTATGGATGTTGAGGGGGAACCTTGGCTGATTATTTCAGAGGGACTAAGAGGGATTCTGCAGGTACTTGTTCAGGAGGAAATTCCTAGTACGTTAATTGAATGTAGGTAGGGGTCTGAACCTCCTAGGTCATTTAGGGCAGATATCCCATGTTTTCCCTTGCTCCTAAGGATCCCCAGCGTGAATGGCAGTATTTTCCCAGGGGTTATTTAATGCACTAATGGCTTTGAAGCTTCCCCAAGGAGTTTCTGTTCCTGCTCCCCCTTGGTCTTGTACCCCACTAAAGAGGCCCAGAGAGCAGGAATCCTGTGAAGAGGAATTGGATTCTGGGGAAGAATCTTTGGAATATTCCACTAAGATCCCTTCATTGGATTATGGCTTTGAAAAGGAAGACTCTCTTAGCACGGACTACCCCTTTGAAGAACTCTATTTTGGGGATAATGTTTGTTATATGGTGGAATTCTTTAAATGGGACTGTTCTCAGATTTCTGACATTTAGAAGCGGTATTATGGTCTCCTCCAGATGGAGTCCCCTAAGCCCTCTGCTGTCCCTACTGTCTTATCTGCCCTTTTAGATACCTTTTCAGCAGCTTCTGTGGCCCCGGATTCTCAACCTCCAGCCCCTAAGAAACCGGACATATTTTACATGGTGCCTGATGAGGTCAAGTTTCTTTACAGATGTATTTCTGTTGACCCTTCGGTAGTGTCTTGTCTCTTCAGACAAAGCCTCTGTTTGCCTTCTACTAAACTGCTTCCTTCAGACAAAGACAGCAGGGCCATGGAACGGCTGGACAAGAAGGTATATACTGCTGCCACCTTGTCCTTCTCGTCTATTAATTAGACCCATGTGACCAGGTATGTTTTAGCCCTTCTTTCTCAGGCTATCTCTGACCTTTATTCTGAAGGGAAGGCCTTTGCTCTCTCTTTATTGGACTCCACTTCTGAAGTAGTGCGCCACTCCATTAAATGCAGTTATGATTCGGCTGATGCCTTCTCTGCAGTTACTGCTTTTGGGTTCTGATTTGAAACATTATTCTTTGCTTCATCTCCAGGCTTTACTTGATGATATTAAGCTAAACTGCTGGATGCTTCTCTTGATAATAGGAACCTGTTTGGTTCTGCAGCTGCTGAGCTTTTTAAGTCTCTGCAGGATAAGGGTAAGGCCTTGCAGGAATTGAAGCATAATTTAGTTTCTCCTATTCCTAAGTTTTAGAGGAATTATCCATCTAAATCCGCCTTTGTTCACAGCCAACATCACCCTCTTCACAAAGGTAGGAAGTGTTCTAAGTCGGCTCCTCCTGCTAAGTCTACTCAGACTCCCACTTCTCAGAAACCTCCTTTTCAAGACATGCCAGGTTCTGTCTGCTTTCCCCTTTACTAAGTCAGGTTCCTTTATCTCTGTCTTTCCCTGTCCCTTCCCAAGTGGTTAAGGAGCATTCCAGACTCTTGGGTCCTGTCCATCATTCATTAGAGATGCTTCATGATGTGGACATCCCTTCCTCTTTTTCTGGGCATCCCACAACCTCCTCAGGAACAGCTTCCTTCCTTCCCAGAATTACTTCAATGCTTTTGGTACAAGGCACCATTCAAACTCTGCCCCCTTCACAGGAGAGAAAGGGGTTTTACTCCAGAATGCTTCTGGTTCCCAGGAAGGAAGGCACCTGGAAGACCCATTTTGGACCTGTATCAGCTCAACACCTTTCTGAAGATCCCTTCCTTTTAGATGTTATCTCTTCAGACCTGTTTCCTCCTCTCCTTCCCAAGCTTTTTTGATCTCCCTGAATCTCAAGGATGCTTATCTTCACATTCCAAATGAATCCCCTCTTCAGGAAGTTTTTGTGTTTCTCTGTTTCTTCCTTGTATTTTCAGTTCTGTGTTTTGCCCTTTGGTCTTTCTACTGCTCCAAGGGTTTTCACCAAATGCCTTGCTCATGTGATTGTTTTTTGCAGGATGAGCAGGGTTCATATTTTATCTTATCTAGATGACCTACTCATTCAGCTTCCTCCACAGAGATCTTGCTTCAGCAACTCCACTATACCACTTATCTCTTCCAAAGCACAGGGTTTACAATAAACTTCCAGAAATCAGTCCTGGTTCCATCTCAGGGTCATGTGTTTCTTGGCTGCAGGCTCCAGACCATCCCTATGCTGGCATCCCTGCCTCCTACCTACTCTCCTTCACTATCACCTTTTTTTCAATCCCTTCTTCCTTTGGTTTCAGTTACAGCCTGGGAGTTTCTAAGAGCACTAGGTTTCATGGCTTCCACTCTTCCTATGCTTCCTCTTGCCAGGCTTCATATTTGAAAGTTTCAGTGGTTCCTAAAGTCAGTATCGCTCCAACACTGTCATCCTCTACATTTTCTACTCCCTCCTCTTCCGTGCCTCATGCTCAGGCTTCATTGGTGGAGTCATCAGCTGTCTCTCAACCTAGGACTTCCTTATCAGCTCCCCATTCCCTAGAAGGCACTTTTTTCAGATGCCTCAGATGTAAGCTGGAGAGCATCTTTCGGCCCCCTCAAGGTCTCTGACCCATCATCAGAGGTCAGACCACACCAATATCGAGGAGATGAGAGTTCTCATTTTCACCCTTTAGACCTTTCGTCTCTTTTTTCTTCAAGGGCGCCACAAAATCTTTCCAAGACAATACCACAGTGATGTGGTACATCAACCAGCAAGGGGGGGTGACAGTCCTACCTTCTTAGCAGGCTAGCTCCTCGAGTTTGGGATCTAACTGTCCCGTGTCTTCAGACTGTATACATTCTTTCAAAGTAAAACATAGTAGCAGACTCTCTGAGCAAGTCCAAAACATAGGTTTACGAATGGGTGCTTCGCAAAGATGTGTTTCCAGACATTGTCCATCAGTGGGATACTCCTCGGGTAGATCTTTTTGACCCCCCCCCCCTTGATAAGGCATCTTCCTGTTTTTTTTGCACCAGAGTCCCCAGTCCTATCTTTTCCTTTGAAGGAGATGTTTCTCTACGTCTTCCTTCCCCTTCCTCTTAATTTCTAATGGTCCTGCTCAGGATAGAGCAAGACTCCCACAAAATCTTGTTGGTGATTCTCTTTTAGCCCAGGCAGCATTGATTCCCTCTTTTGTCACTAGCCAAGAGAAGACACCACAAGTTACCTCACAGGGTGGATATATTTACACAAGACAAGGAGGACTCTTATCTATCCTCACTTGTCCACTGTTCAACTGACATTGTGAGTGATAGGGTTTTGACTCCTTTTAGGCACCATTTTTTCTGAGAACGTGCTTCGTGTTCTGCATAAGGCCAGGAAACTCACTACCAGGAAATCTCATCTCCAAATGGAAGAGATTTACTGTTCGGTGCCTTGCTCATAACTAGAGCCCACTTTCTGTGGAGATCTCTCTAGCTCTCTGTTACTTATGTGAATTGAATTACTCTGTTAAAGCCCAGCTTTCAGGTGTTTCTGCTTGTCTTTCATTAACTCCTCCTCTGGCCTCTAGGTTTGAGGTTAAGCAACTAAAGGTATCCTTCATATCAGACCTTCCAGGAAGCCTATTTCCCCTTCTAGGACCTTCATTTTGTTCTTGAAAAATTAACTCTAGCTGCTTTTGAGCCTAGAGTTTCAGCTTCCTTACAGCATTGTACATGGAAGACTGTTCTTGTTTTGGCCCTTAATTCAGCCAAGAGAGTATTGGAACACCAGGCTTTTATTGTTTTTCCTTTTTTAGTTTTTCATAGGGACAGGCTGTTCATACCAATCCTTCTTTTATGCCTAGGGTGGTTACTGAATTATCTGTTAATTTACCATCCTTTTTTTCTTCTCCACAGTCTGCTAGTGAGAAAGTTCTTTACAGCTTGGATTTGCATGCACAATTCAGATATTTGGATAAAACTAAGGCCATTCGCAAATCTGAACAACTTTGTGTTCCTTTCATCACAGACCTCTAGGTTTGGCTGTTTCTAAGCAAACCATTTCTTCATCGATCTCTCCGGTCCTTTATTTTTGTTACTTGTATTGAAATGCCTTTCTGCCTCTCTAAAGGCTCACTCTCTCGGGGCCGTGGTTTCCTGCGGTGTTTTTTTTCAAAGGATTGGATACCATTTCTATTTCTGAGGCTTCTGCCTGGGCCTCTGCCCGTACCTTTACTAAGCATTACAAATTGGATGTTTCCAGAGCAAGAGCTGGTTTTGCCAGAGGTGTATTGCATGTATTTCTTGAGGGCACTTCTGGACCTTCCTCCTCTCAGATTTCCTCTTAAGCTTTTATATTCTCCTATTAGTTAAGAATACTACAAGTGACATGGAAGGACATAGTACAGTTGTGTAAAATCTTAACATAACAGTAGATGTCCTTCACTGTTGCAGAATTCAGTATCACCCCTGCTCTTCTCTTATCCTTTTTTTCCTCTTTTCTGGATCCAAATGTCCTAGGACTACTGTTCCTCCTGGGGCTATTCAATTCTGAGTTATGTCCGTACATCACCTTTATGCCCAATGCCTTGAGTGGGGAGCATAAGTGTGACATCCAACATCTGTGTAATCCTAAGGCTTCAGTATACTGGCCAGATGTTGGGCAGGGAATCCCTTTAGTTAAGAATACTGCAACAGTGTAGAGAAGGACATAGGTTCATACTTTGGTACTAGGCTTTCGGCCCAAAGGCCTAAGTAAGCCTAGCCAACAAGGTTCCCTGGCTTACGCCACCCAAGAAAGTTAATTTCCTGTGCCCCTGTCGAGCAGAGCCACAGAAGTGATCTCCGGGGTGTATTTCCTATTTCCCATCCACTCATCAAGATTTTGCTTGAAGAGGGCTAATGAGGAAGTTTGCTTGACATAGATTGGTATCTTGTTCCAGAGTATAGGAAGTCTCTGGGACAAGAATCTATCCCTCCAGCTTGTCCTGTTTATTGTGGTGACAAGGTTTAGGTCCCTAGAGCATGTAGCTCGGAGGGATTGGGATTTCTTTAGGTGTATCATGTCTAACAGCTCTGGGTTTAACATAGCTTTATATGTTAGGCAGAGATCTCCTCGGATTAGGCGATATGCTACAGAGTAAAGCTGGAGTTTTTTGTGATGGTCAGTGTAGGGCATCTGTTTGAGGCCAGTAATCCTCTTTGTGAAGTACTTCTGTGGCCTTTCCAGCTGCTGCAGATGTCTTGTGAGGTATATTCCAAAAGGGGCGTTGTACTCTATAATGGGTCTAATGAGTGCTGAGTAGAGGGGAACAGTGACCTCTTTTTTCCTGGATGAGAACCCTTTTGTGATGAAGTGCGCCACATAGGATTTCCTGAGTACTGTGGCGATGTGATTATCAAAGGAGAGACTACTGTCCATCCGAGTCCGAAGGTCTCTTATCACACATTCAGCGTTAAGTAGACTGCCGTTTATGTGGTAGTTCATGGGTACAGAGTTTTTACCAAAGGGGATGACAATGCACTTTTTGGCATTGAGCTTGAGGCCATGCCTCTGACAACAGGCATCTGTCTCAGTGAGGCCCTTCTGTGGGAAGTCCACATCATTTGGGGACTCAACTATGGCTCCTAGTTTGCAGTCATCCGCGAACTTCGTTAGCCAGAGGCCTTCTGTATTGGCCTGTACTTCAGAGAAGTAGATACCAAACAGGAGAGGTCCCAGGACTGAACTGTGTGGTACTCTACTTGTCACTGGTTTGAAGTCAGATTTGGAGTCTGCAACTTTTACAGTGCGAGTTCTGCCAGTGAGCCAGTTGGCAGCCCATCTTGTGACGTAGGGATTTATACCTATTTTAGTGAGTTTAGCTTTAATTCCAGAATGGGGGATGGTGTTGAAAGGCTTGGCGAGGTCAAGATAGGCTGTGTGAACCACCTTACCCTCGTCTACGGCTTTGGTGACTGCCTCAAAGAAGTCGATCAGGTTCAGAAGGCATGATCTGCCTTTCACAGACTCGAACTGGGTGGGGTCCAGAGTTTGGAGGTTACCAATGTCCGAGTTCCATGATGATACGTTCCATAGCCTTGCAGACCAGGCTCGTCAAGCTAATAGGGCGGTAGTTCCCAGAATCAGTGGTGGCTTCCCCTTTGTTGAGTGGGATAACAGTTGCTGTGTGCCATTCCGTGGGCACAAAGCCTTACGTGAGACTATGATTGAACATGGTGCTTAGGTGGGGAGCCAGTTCGTTCTGAAGTTTGTGTAAAAAAAAAGCCTAGGATGTTACCCGGTCCCATGGATGCAGTGTTCTTGGTTTTAGAGAGTGCAGCTTATATTTGCATAGATGTGATTACAGGGACTCTGCATTCTTCCTGTATAGATATGGTCTCTTTAGGGGGTGAGAGGGGGTAAAGTTAGCACTGAACCTGCCAGGATGTTGGCAATATCAGTTGGTTCTGTAATTTTCGTGCCGTTGTGCTGTAACTCAGAGCAGATGTGGGTGTTGCCATTGAGATTCTTGACATAGCTGTAGAATGCTTTGTGGTTGCCCTTAGAATCAGTGGCAATTTTGATTTCATAGCTAGCTTTGGAGGATCTTGTAAGGGATCTCATCTTCTTACTGAGGCTGACCAGGGAGCTCCTCCATTCATGGGAGTTTACTCTCTTTTGCAACAGTTTCTTCCTTCTGTTGTAGAGTTTGTTTATGGCAAGGGACCATCAGATTGGCTTCCCTTTTTTGGAGGCTAGTGTCTTGGTTCTGTTTGGGATAGCACGATCCATGCACTCGTGTAAGTACTTATGGAGTGCATTTGTGTAGGATTCAGCAGTCGTAACTGTGTTGTCCATCTGCATGGGTGTCATGAAGTTCACCACTTCTGTCCTAAGAAGCATGAAGTTGGCTTTGGAGACATTTTTTACCATGGTTTCCTTAATGGTGGGTGGGGGCGGGATGCGGATATCTAGGGTTATTAGCTTATGGTCGGATCTGACCAACGAGGAGTTGACTTCAGGTGTGGAACTCATGTTGGTAATGACTAGGGGTAGGATATTGCTGCTCCTGGTGGGGGTGTAGATAAGTTGATCCAGGGCATTGGAATTTATGAATTCTAGAAAGCGTTGAGCAAAGGAGTTGATACATAAGTAGTTTTCCCAGTTAATGGTGGGGTAGTTGAAATCGCCCATTATTAGGGTTTTGGTTGAACCCCAATATTTTTCAGTATATCAAGAAAAGAGGAGTGGGAATCCTGTGGCATGGTGGGGGATCTGTCGCAAGCTGCAATTTGGATTGCAGTTTTGTCCAGGGTTAGTTGCACTTGGATAACCTCGGATGCATTATGCTGCGCAACTAGCCTGGAGGTGTGGATATCCTTAATGAATATGGACACACCTCCTCCTTTGATGTAATGGTCCAGGTTAGATGGCCAAAAAGTGTGGTATGAGTTGTAGCCTGGTAATGCAGGGGTGCTCTGTAGAGCCTTGAACCAGGTCTCAGTCACTGCACATATATCGATGTTCTCCATTTCAAGGAGTGCCTCGTGAGTGCATTTTGAGATTTAGACTTCTAGCATTGAGTAGCATTACCCTCAGTTTTTGCTTGCCTGTTCCTGTTACGGTGGTGAATTTGTCATTTGAACCTTGCGTAAAAAAGGCACTATAGAGGTGGCAAGACCCTTAGCCAGTGTCCGGAATCCCAGGGGCGACAGGTGCAGGCCATCTCTGGCAAAGCATCGTGGTCTGTCAAACTTGTCATCCCAGGCAGATACTGGATCCCCTTAGAATGACACCAGAAGCTTAGCCAATTGTTAAAGTCAGTCATTTTGTCTTTGTACTGCGGTATCATTATGGATGATGGCAGGATGCTACTCAGGGCTAGGGTCATATCTGCCTGGGCTACAAGATCGGAGAGCTGTTCCATGTCTCTCTTCATGTAGTCCAGGGAGGTATGTCTCAGGTCGTTCACACCAACATGGACAATGACAGAGTCATATTTGTACTTTGTTGTGGAGTGACCTGAGTCCGTGGGTTATGTGGCGGATCTTGGTACCCGCAGGCAGCTGACAGTAACCTTCTCCTTGTTTAGCCTGGTGAGTGGAACATCAGTGTGCCTGACTATAGATTCACCTATGACTACTGTGTTGTTTTGCCTTATGGGCTATGCTTTATTGGCACACTGAGTCTGTGGGCTATGTCTCATTTGGGTTGTGTTGGGGGGTGGAGGTTGCTTGCATTTCTGCTTTGGAGGTCTCTCTTGCTTGAGCAGATTTTTGAGAGCCCCTGTGAATGTTTTTGTGTTTGTGTGTGTGGATTTTGGTGGTGTAAGTTTAGTGGGACTATGTGATGAGTGTGGTGCAAGTGTTTACCTTCTCCTCTTGACTGTCAAGTTCAGTCTTGGTTGGAGAGAGCTTTACCTGCAGTTTGGCTAGATAAGTGCATCTTTCTCAGGTTGTGGTGTTGGGTGGTAGGAGGAGAGGGTTGTCTGTGTACATGAGGCAATTGCTACATTGCCCCAAGATGCCCAGATTCATCAGATAGGAGAGAACACTGGGAGCTGACCCTTTGACATGCCTGAATAAAAAACTACTTTCGTCTAGTCAAGTGAGGAAAGTGAGTATAAGAGCTGTTTTTCTCTAAGTAATTGAGGAAAGTAAGTACAAAAACTATTTTCCTCTAGGTAAAGAGGAAAGTTGAGTGCTGTAGTAATTTGTAGCTTATTTAGTGCTAACAAGAAGTTCTGAACTAGTGCTAAAACTAAGAATCTGTACCTAAATCTTGTGGTACATAGGCTAACTAGTGCTTACCACTCCCACTGATGAGCTAGAAGGCTTCCCTCCAACACAGAAAGGCTTGGGGGGCTCAGAAGCTTACAAACAGTCCTGGATACAGCAAACCTGTACCTGGACTAGACTAGTTGCAGGAAAGGTGGTTAAGCGCAAATGCAGGCTTTTTTTTAAACCAGAAAGTTGAAAGAGATGGAAAAACTGCCATTGTTATGGTAAAACTTTGCACAACTGGACTTTTTCTTATTTTGCTTTGAGATTCAGTGTTTTGCTGTGGGGTTAGTAGCAAAACATAATTGTGTGCAGAAGCAGACTATTTCCTATTCTTTGGCTCCATGGTGTTTTGTCATTTTTGCAACGTAGTCAGTATAGCTGAGGAATAAGTAAATTGATAAAACAGGTTCAGTCACATCATTTCATTAGCAGTTCTCTCTAGCAGAGAAGCGTGCTTAATCCTGTCAGCCATACATCTCAGGGATTTTATTTGAGTGTGCCTTTTGGTATCTGAAAGCAATCTATAACAGTAGGTTTTCAGTCAGAATGTGTCAAGTACTTTGTATTGTCTTGAAGAGTTTTGTTTTGGATGAGTTATCAGCCAGGAAAACTGATACTGAAAATGCTACATTCCAATGTGGAAGGGGTGCGTGTATCAAGTTTCCACCATGCATGAATTTAATAGGTTTCAGGTGTACTCCATTAAACAACCATGTTATGATATGGGAATATAAAATCTGATGAATGTCATTGCCATCCTAAATTTTATGATGACAGTGCACGCAGAGCCCTTATTCTTGCTGATATTGAAATAATGAGATCAGTCACATGATCCAGGCCTTTTATGAGTGTAATGGAGTATCAGTGTGCATCTTGAGTTTCCTCACCCTCCACTGTGTTGATTTTTCTACTGTTTATCTTTATTGCTGATATTGAAATAATGAGATCAGTCACATGATCCAGGCCTTTTATGAGTGTAATGGAGTATCAGTGTGTATCTTGAGTTTCCTCACCCTCCATTGTGTTGATTTTTCTGCTGTTTATCTTTATTACTGTTGTACAGTTTTCTTTAGAGTGGTTGCACCTTCACTTAAAGATCAATGTTTTGAAGACAGTTGCCATTCCCATATGATGGTAAATGCTCTCATCATACTCACATTGCTGATTTCCTGTAGTTTAAAAGTCCACAGTGGCTTCAGGATCCCCTGTGGAGCTTTTAAAAGCAAGTTGTGAACCCTGTTAACACATTAGCTACCTGACCCATTTATGGAAGAAAGTGATGAAATTTAACTACTACTTACCAGGATCATGCAGGTCTGCAGAAATGCAGGTTAGTGAGGATTCAGTAAAGCATTGATTAGTATTTGATATTGGTCCCTGCTTTTTAACAGCTTAAGGTTCAGCAATTGTTACAAAGTGGATTTGCTTGGTTTACTCTACACTACACTTCTTTAGAATTTCATCAGTCATATAGAGTACTCTCTTTTGGAAGCTGCTAGAAGGCCATATGTTAAGATGTTCTTTTTGTTTCACTGTTGCAGTCATCACATTTGTGTTATCCCTGCCAGGGTAGCCCTCGGCCAGCCCAAATACCAGAGACTTAGTATTTATGCGTCGGTTGCTGTCGCTTTAGGACTGACATCAGGTCGTCAGTAGTATAAAGTCAGGCAGCCGACGCCATTACATCAGTCTTTCTTGCTGTAGAGCCTGAAGCAGAAGCAGTTCACACGAGTGCTGGTCGGCCGCTACCTAAGTTTTCGTTTCTGAATTGAAGTTGAAGTCTTCTAAAGCTAAGTACCCCATTGGGGATCCTTTTTTCTTGCACTAACCGATGTCAGAAAAAGTTGTTAATTGTCTCGCCTGTGGAAAGCAAATACCACACCGAGACTTCCACTCTTACTGCGTAACTTGTCTAGGCCCAGACCACGACGTCCTTCGTTGTCGCTTCTGTGCTTTGTTCAACCCCAGAACTATCCGTCGTCGGGCCCTTATTGTAGCCAGATATTTTCGTTTACAGTTCTCGAATTCTGATATGGCTTAGGTAAGCCGTCCGACACCAGATCTTCTGAAAAAGCATAAAAATAAAGACAGACCGCACAGGTCCAAACCTACTGACAACACTTCCATTAAACTACTCGTCAGTCCTCCAGTACTCAGGAGCTTTTGCAGCCCCTGATGCCTGCTACAGTTGATTCGCAGGCTGCTACCAAGAACCTTTCGGAGTTTGGTATGCCACAAAACTCTTCTTCGTCTAAGGATCCTGCGGTGTTCTTTACCTTGGATGGGTCCGGAGCCGGCACCAGCTTCTGAGGAAGTCCTTTGCATCACCGAATCTCGTCACAAACCAACGTTTTCATGACTACCATTCTTTCGAAAACAACCACGTTCCTTAGGCCCAGGGTTCAAACCACACCCAAGAAACCAACTACCCACACTCAGATGCTTGCTTCCTTGGCTCGGTCTCAAATGCTTAAAATGGTGGAAGACCTTATCATGCTGATCAGGGGGTGCCAAGCTATCCCCCTCAAAAAGGAAAAGAGATCTGTCCCCAGTACTGTCTGAAAAAGAGTCAGATGATTCTGATGCATCTGACTATGAAGACATACAACCCCTCTCCACTTATGAGGATTCTGATGCAGAGGATTCCATTCCTTCAGCCTCTTCCCCCAGAAGATTTTTCCTTTGGGGAAACCCTGCATACTTTAAGGGAGCATTTCCAATGGGAAAGTCAGGACTACCCCCAGTCTAAAAAGAGACTCCGGGAATTCCTAGATCTTCCACAACACATAACCTTGGCCATCCCCCTAGTTCTGGATGTGGTAGGTGATGTTTTCCTTGAATCCAGCTTGACTTCTATTGCCCTACCTCCTGCTTCCAGAAAACCAGATAGGTACTACAGAGTCCTTGACTCACACAAATACCTTTTAAAAAATCCTACAGCTGACCCTGAGGTCATTTCTCAAGGGCCAAAAGGGATTAAAGCATCCTCTGCTAAGAATCCCACACCCTCAGACAGGGATTGCCGAGCATTAGACAGATGGGGTAAAAAAGTATACATCTCAGCTACTCTTGCTGTCAGGGCACTAAATTGTCATTTCCATATGCTTAAATATCAGCAACCTACTTTGGAACTCCTTAAACAAAAAAATTCTTCCTTTCCTGCTTGGGCAGAATCTAAAGATTTACAGGATTTAATGCATTCTGCAAGTCAAGTAACTAGGCACACTTTGCATTGTGGTTTTGATGCCCTGGAAGCTTCTTGCAAGGCAGCAGTCACTGGATCTGTCATTAGAAGGCATGCATGGCTTAAGGAACAACCCCTGCCAGACCTTGTCAAATCTAAATTGTTGGATGCCCCCTTGCACAAAGATAACCTATTTGGCACCAAGGCAGAAGAGGTCTTAAAAAAGATGAAAGAAAAAGCAAAATCTATGCAAACAGCTTTCTTACAGCTATAGCCCCCTAGATTCAGCAGACATTGCCCCTCCAAGCACTAATCCATTCTGGCTCCGACTAAACAGGCCCAGCCTAGGACCAGTGGAAACAGCCCCCCCCCCAGACAGCAGCCCCCAGGGAATGCAGAGATCTAAGCAGTGGACTACCTCCACTTCAAAAACAGGGAGTTCTAAGCCACCTCTTTATGGTAAGAACTCGCAATGACTCACCTCCACCTGACCTCCCCTCTGCCCACCCTCACCCCTGGGAGGTAAACTCTCCTTTCACTTAAGCACCTGGGCCACCATTACCAAGGACCAATGGGTTCTGAACATTGTGTCTCAGGGATACAAATTCTCCTTCCATACCCTTCCAACCCCAAAAGGGTTCCTAGATCTTCCACCAAATCAGTGGATAGAGGCTCAAAATCCAATCTATTCCCTGCTGTCTATGAGGGCAGTAGAACACATTCCTGCAGAACAGATAGGCCAAGGCTTCTATTCCAGACGTTTTCTGGTGCCCAGAAAAGAGGGCACCTGGCACCCCGTCCTCTATTTATCCATTCTAAACACCTTCCTGGTGATCCCAAAATTTAAAATGCTCACCCTCCAGCAGCTCCTGCCCATGCTGTCCAAGCGCACTTGGCTAGCCACCCTAGATCTAAAAAAGGCCTACCTCCACATTCCTATCAAGCAATCATGCAGGAAATATCTCCGATTCAGGGCAGGATCCCAACACTGTGTTCTCTGCGCTTCCCTTTGGCTTATCTACTGCTCCCAGAGTTTTCAAAAAATGCCTGGCTCCGGCCATTCTTTTTTTGCAGCCTCAATCCGATATCAGAAAATGTTAATAATTGTATTTCTTGTGGGAAGCAAATACCTCATAAGGACTTCCACTCTTGCTGTATTCCATGCCTAGGATTTACCCCTACGTAGGCTACTGCCTTATTCAAGCATACAGCCAGGAAAAGATGCTCAAGTAACTGGCCTTTGTAAAGACCCTGCTAACCTCCCTAGGGTACTCAATCAACAAAAAGAAATCAAAGCAGGTGTCCACCCAAAGGATAATCTTCCTGGGAGCAAGTCTAAACGCAGCATCCCAGATGGCATACCTTACACCAGAGAGACAAAATTTCCTGGCAACCTACTTCTCTCAACTGGCCACCAGGCCCCAGCTTTCTGCAAGGAAAATCCTGCAAGCTGTGGAGTTCATGGCATCCTGCATACTCCTCATTCCATATGACAGACTGCATATGAGGAAACTTCAGTGGTACCTAAAGAGCCTTTGGTGTCAACACACTCAAGACCTGGAAACCCTTCTACTTATAATTCCTTGCCTCAGAAAATAATTTCTTTGGTGGGCAACAGCATACTCCCACAACAAGGGACTACCCTTTTCCCCACACCTCGCTCACCAGAGATGCACCAGACTATGCTTAGGGAGCACAACTGGATGGCAGGTGCATACAGGGCCAATGGAGCTCACAGCAAATCCCTCTGCACATCAGTCAAAAAGAGATGATGGCTGTGCAGTACACCTTAATAGCTTTCAAATCCCTTCTGTCTCCAGGGATTATCCTGATCAAAACCAACAACACCACTGTGATGTGGTACATCAGTAAGCAGGGAGGGACTGACTTCTACCCTCTATGCAGGCTGACCATGACCCTTTGGCTCTCAGCCTCTTCCATGCAACTACACCTGTTAGCACAATACTTACCAGGCTTTCTCAATTCCCTGGCAGACCAGTTAAGGAGAAACCTTCTGGACCCACACGAGTGGCAGCTCAACAGAAGTACCTTCACCCTAATAACTCAGAAATGGGGAACCCTGAAGGTTGACCTGATGTTCATCGTGTTACACTGCTGCAGTCATTACACTTGGGTTATCCTGCTGTCAGGCGGTCCCGCAGTCGGCCAGAGTTCCAAAGTCTTGGTCCGGAGTCGGTTGCTATCGCTTCTTCCCTGACGTCAGTGCGCCAGGGGTATATAAGATGCATCCGATGCCATTTTCTTCATTCTTTCTTGCCGCGCGGTGCCCGAAGCAGAAGCAGTTCGCAAGTGCCGGTCGGCCGACTCCTGAGATTTTCGAAGTCGAATTTCAGATCCGAAGTCTTCAATAAAGCTAAGTACCCCGTTGGGGAAACTTTTTTCTTGCCTCAGTCTGATGTCAGAAAAAGTTAATAATTGTATTTCTTGTGGGAAGCAAATACCTCATAAGGACTTCCACTCTTACTGTATTCCATGCCTAGGCCCTGATCACGACGTCACTAGTTGTTGGTTTTGTGCTAGATTTAACAAACGCACTATAAAAAGACATTTTGATTTTGCTTTGCACTACTTTGGCCGAAGGTTCATTTATACTATGCCGTCGGATCAGCCGACGACCTCAGTACTGAAAAACCGCAAAGACAAGGATAAAGACAGGCATCCGAGGTCCAAAACCGACGACGAAACCTCTTCTAGGCTAGTCGCCGGTTCTCAGTGAGGTGCTTTCGCAGCCCCTGACACCTGCTACCTCAGAGCCACAGGCCGCTTCCGACTCCCACGTGGAGACATCTAGGCCTCTGGACACTCAAGGTATTGGGCCTATGGAAACTAATTACTCAGATGGGTCTGGAGCTGCTAAGCAGGCATCGGCTTCTGCGGGTGTTTTCAGACCTTCACAACTTACCATTAAAACAACAGCCAAGACAAAGGTACCATTAAAGACAAAGAAACAAGTACAGCATTCTCCATGACAGTCCTCCATGCCTAAGAAACAGATGCTTAAAATGGCCGAAGGCCTCATTACTCTAATCAGGGGCTCCCATCCCCCTCCTGAGAAAAGGCCTAGGCAGGATACAGACTGACTCCTCTGATCAGGTTTCCATTTCCTCTGATTCCTCTTCAGACCAGGGACAACTCTCTACCCCCCTATGAGGACTCTGATGCTGAAGAATCTATCCCTTCAGCCTCTCCTCCTGAGGATTATTCTTTTGGGGATACTTTACATACCATGAGGGAGCATTTCCATTGGGAAAGTCAGGATTACTCAGAGTCCAAGAAAAGGCTCAGGGATTTCCTCTTATTGCTTCAGCACAGGCCCCTGGCTATTCCGCCTGTGCTAGATATTGTGGATGATGTGTTCTCTGAATCCAGCTTATCTCCTGATTCTTTGCCCCCTGCTCCAGCCAAGCCAGGTAGGTATTATAGAGTCCCTGACTCTCTCAAGTTTCTTTACAAAAACCCTTCTGCTGATCCAGAAAACATTTCCCAGGGTCCAAAAGGAGTTAAGGCTTCCATTGCAAAAAATCCAGTACCCTCTGACAGAGATTCCAGAGCTTTGCATAGATTGGGGAAGAAAGTATACACTTATGCAACTTTAACAGTAAGAGCTTTAAATTGCCAGTTTCACATGCTTAAGTACCAACAATATTTAATGGCTCAGTTAAAACAGAAAATGCTTGCAAGCTCAGAAGCTCCTGATTGTAAAGAAATGCAGGATTTATTGCATGCAGTTGAACAGGTGGGAAAACATACTCTGCAATGTGGTTTTGATTCTTTAGAGGCCTCTTGTAGAGCCGCAGTTACAGGTTTTGTGATTCGAAGACATGCTTGGTTAAAAGAACAGAGTTTACCTGATCATGTTAAGGCAAAATTATTGGATGCTCCTTTACAGCATGATACCTTGTTTGGTGTTAAGGCAGAAGAGGTGTTAAAGAAAATGGAGGATAAAGCTAAATCTATGCAGTCAAGGATTTCTTACAGGTACAGCCACCTCGGTTTAGCAGAAATTGGCCAACAAAGAATTGGTCCTTTCCATTGTCAGACAGGCCACTGAGAGGCAGATACAGACGCCCAAGAGGCAGATCTCAACCCCAAGGCTCAAACAGACGACGACAGTGGGGCACCTCAAACCCAAAAGGAGGTGAGGACAAGTCTCAACCTTACAGGAAACAGTCACTATGACCTTCCCCTTCGTACGCCAAGCGCGTCCCTTTTGGAAGCCCCCTTAGGGGGAAAACTAGCACTTTTTTCTCAAAACTGGCAAACAATCACCCAAGACAAATGGGTTCTGAATATTGTGTCTCAGGGTTACAGATTCCACTTTCATACTTTACCAAGGCTAAAAGGAATGCCAGACCTGCCACAAAAACAAAGTTCAGCCCTCATGGACATGAGAGCTATTCAAAAAGTACCACAACAGGAACAAGGACAAGGATTTTACTCAAGACTCTTCTGGTCCCCAGAAAGGACAAGGTCTGGAGGCCCATACTAGACCTTTCAATTCTGAATACTTACCTGGATATTCCGAAATTCAAAATGTTGACATTACAGCAGCTTATACCCATGCTGGGCAAGAAGGCTTGGCTTGTTACTCTGGACCTCAGAGAGGCATACCTGCATGTCCCTATCAGACAAAATTGCAGAAGATACCTCAGATTCAAAGCTGGTACAATGCACTACCAATTCTCTGCACTGCCCTTTGGCTTGTCTACTGCACCCAGGGTCTTCACAAAGTGCCTGGCACCAGTAATTGCATTTTGCAGACAAAAAGGAATTCAAATATATCCATACCTGGACGACTGCCTCATTCAAGCAGAGACAAAGGACATTCTTCTACAGCATCTGGCGTTTGTAAAAAGGTTGCTAATTTCTCTAGGGTACACAGTAAACGAAAAGAAGTAAAAACTAGTGCCCTCGCAACAGATTAAATTCCTGGGTGCCAGCTTAAATACAACGGCCCAGATGGCTTACGTCACGCCAGACAAACAAGTTCAACTAACTCAATATTTTCAATTACTGGCAAAAAAGTCCCATCTCCCTGCAAGAAAAATTCTGCAGGCCCTGGGATTCATGGCATCCTGCATGCTACTAATACCATATGCCAGACTGCATATGAGGAAATTACAATGGTACCTAAAAAGTGTTTTGGACTCAACACTCTCACAGTTTAGAAGCAGTAATATCAATGATTCCCTGCCTACAACAGGAGTTTCGATGGTGGGCACAGGCATGTCACCTAAACATGGGTCAGCCTTTTACCCAACCCACAGCCAGGCAAACTCTAACAGATGCTTTGGATTACGCCTTGGGAGCACACATGGCAGGAAAATGCATTCAGGGCAAGTGGACCACAGACCAGATGCATCTTCACATCAATCAAAAAGAGATGTTGGCTGTTCAAAATGCCCTAACAGCTTTCAAGGACCTACATCCAGGACAATTGTTACTAAAGACAGACAACACCACAGTAATGTGGTACATAAACAAGCAAGGGGGCACTCATTCTTATCCTCTATGCAGGCAAGCCATGACCTTGTGGAACACAGCTCTAAAGTATCAAGTTCACCTGCAAGCACAATTCCTGCCAGGAAAGAAAAATACTCTGGCAGACGATCTAAGCAGAAATATCATGGACCCTCACGAATGGAAATTGAATCCACAAATCTTCAGCATGGTAATGCAAAAATGGGGATGCCCAGACAAAGATCTTTTTGCCTCCCCACTGAATTGCAAACTACAAAAATTCTGCACAAGGACTTATCACAAACAAGCATGGAAAGTGGATGCTCTTTTGTTCAGCTGGAAAAATCTAAAAGTTTATGCCTTCCCGCCACTGCCTCTCCTTTCAAAGGTACTCCTAAAAGCAAGACAAGAAAAACCACAGATGATCCAGATTGCTCCAGACTGGCCACGCCAGCACTGGTACCCTATCTTAAGGAACTTGGCTCAAGGCCCACCATGGCTTTTGCCTCAAATTCCACACCTTCTGACTCAACAAAACAAGTCGGATCCTGCACGGTCAGCTCAAAACCCTAAACTTGGCTGCATGGCAGATGCATTAGTCAAACAGGCAACACCTCTCTCTAAAGCTGTTATGGATGTCATTTTGGAAGCCAGGAGGCCTAGCACCAGGAAAGCTTACTCAGAAAAATGGAAGAGATTCTGCGCCTGGAACCAGGCTCAAAGCCTTGACCCTCTAGTTCCAAACATTCCTCAGATTTTACAATACTTAACTGAGATGCTGGACAGAGGCCTTTCCTCATCAGTTAAGATCCACTCCTCTGCCATTTCAGCACATTACAACACGGATCCTCCTTTATTCTCTCATCCCTTGCTAAAGCAGTACCTCAGAAGGGCTAAAAACATAAGACCGCCCCGGAGAGCACCAGCTTGAGACCTCAGTTTCGTTTTGGAAAAACTGACCCTACCACCTTTTGAGCCAGCCAATACAGCCGATCTAAAATTTTTATCATGGAAAACAGCTCTGCTCCTGGCAGTAACTTCAGCACAAAGTGTCTCAGAGCTACAGGCATTAATGGCAGTGGAACCTTTAATAATTTTTCATCAGGACAGGGTGTCTTTAAGGACAAAACCCTACCTTTATGCCAAAGGTGGTATCTAGTGTGGCTCTTAACCAAACCATCCATTTGCCAACTTTTTATCCAAACCTCCAGAATAAAGGGGAGAAACTTCTGCATTCTTTGGACATACACAGGCAGCTACGCTTCTACTTTGACAAAACAAAAGCTTTCAGGAAAACTGAGCAACTGTGTTTGTAGCATATGCTGCAGGATCACAGGGCAAGGCAATTTCAAAGCAGACTATATCCGAATGGATAGGACATTGTATTCGGTACTGCACAGCATGGAAAATCAGTCCCAAATAACATTAGGCCACATTCCACCAGGGCAACCGCCACGTCAACAGCCTTTCTCAGAGGAGTACCTACCAAGGAAATTTTGGAGGCTGCAACTTGGAGTTCAGTGCACACCTTTACCAAGCATTACCACCTGCCTCTTTATTCTAAATCCATAGCAGGATTTGCCACTGCAGTTCTGCAGGGCCTCATAGCCAATCCTAACTCTTTATAGACCAGCCACCCAACCTTAGCTTTGGGATTCTACCCAAGTGTAAAGACTGCAGCAGTGTAACACGATGAACATAGTACAGTTTTGTACCTACCATAAATGTAGATGTTCGAGTGTTCACACTGCTGCAGTCCAGGTTACCCTCCCTCCATCCCCTCTGAACTAGCTGGACTTATCTATACCTTTCTATCCTATATAACCTTTGTGGTGTATTTGCTTGTAACTGAGGGTATTGTTTTTATTTTATATGTACATTTTTGGTTAGCAATATGTATTGCCTACCTACTTGGGGGCACCTGACATCTGGGGCAAGAAAAACTGAAGAAATTGGCGTTGGATGCATCTTGTATACCCCTGGCGCACTGACATCATTGAAGAAGCGACAGCAACCGACGCCGGACCAAGACTTTGGAACTCTGGCCGACTGCGGGACCGCCTGACAGCAGGATAACCCAAGTGTAATGACTGCAGCAGTGTGAACACTCAAACATCTACATTTATGGTAGGTACAAAACTGTACTTTTGCCTCCCACACCAACCATCAGCTCAGCAAGTTCTGCACCAAGGAGCGTCATTGCATGGCTTGGAAAGTGGATGCCCTGTCCTCCCCTGGGTCAACCTCTCGGTCTATGCCTTTTCTCCCCTACCCTCTCATCCCCAAGTTACTGCTCAAAATAAGAGAGGAAAAGCGAAGGACCATTTGAATAGCTCCAGACTGGCCCCGACAACACTGGTACCCCTTGCTGCGCAGCCTGTCCCTGCTGCCTCCATCTTCCTCAGACTCCAAACCACCTAAACCGGAGGGAAGGGGAATTCATGCATCCCCAATTGCAGACACTTAGTTTGGCAGCTTGGCTTATTCCCTAACTCCTAACTAATCTGCCATCCTCAGTGAACATGTTCCGGATGTTATCTGAGGCCAGACGCCCTAGCACCAGAAAGTCTTATGCAGACAAATGGAAAAGGTTTTGCACCTGGATCTGGGCTAAGGGGGCTAATACGGCACAGCCCTCCATCCCTGTCATCCTGGATTACGTAGCTGACCTTCTACACAATGGTCTCTCTTTCTCCTCTACTAAAATTCATGCCTCTGCTATTTCTGCTTATTTTTCCACTGAGCAGCCCCTTTTCTCACACCCTTTGATCAGACAGTTCCTCAGAGGGTCTAGCAACTTGAGGTCCCTCAAAGGGCACCAACACCAGCATGGGACCTTAACTTTGTCTTAGAAAAGCTCACCCTGCCTCCTTTCGAACCAGCTTCTTTGGCAAAGCCAACATTTCTTTCCTGGAAGACCGCAATCCCTCTGGCCATCACTTCAGCCAGAAGAGTCTCTGAGATGCAAGCAGTCATGGCTGTGGAACCCTTCATAATCTTCCATGCAGACCGGGTATCTTTCAGAACTAACTCATCCTTGATGCCCAAGGTGGTGTCCAGTGGGGCTCTCAACCAATCCATTCATTTGCCCACCTTCTTTCCTAATCCCCAGAACAAGGAAGAAAGGATTCTTCACTCACTAGATGTGCACAGACAGCTCAGATACTATCTGGACAGGACTAAATCCTTAAACTCTGATCAATAGCTGGTTAGTTTTGCTACAGGGGAAGAAGGTAAAGCCATCTCCAAGCAAATCATTTCCAAATGGATAGCACACTGTATCCATTTCTGTTACAAACAGCATGGTAAGCCTCCTCCAAGGGGGTTAGGACACACTCCATCAGAGCAGCCTCCACCTCTGCAGCTTTCCATAGAGGAGTCCCCACCAGGGACATCCTGGAGTCTGCCACATGGACATCTGTTCACACTTTTCCCTAGCATTACCACCTGCCTCTTCTCCAAGTCCAGGGCAGGGTTTGCCTCTGCAGTCTTGCAGGGCATCCTAGCCAGCCCCTAGCTTCCTTGACTGCCTCGACCCATTTCCTCCGCTTTGGTAATCAACCCAAATGTGATGACTGCAGCAGTGAAACGCGAAGAACATAGTAGTTGTGTACATTTACCATAACAGTAGATGTTCGAGTGTATTTGCTGTTGCAGTCCTGGTGTCCCTCCCTCCACCTCCCCCTTTTTTTCTCTTTCTCCTTTTTGTTGTCTTTCTTCCTTGTTGTTCTCCTTTCTTTACAAGGGACATATTGGTATTTATTTTCTATTGGTGGGGTTCTTCCACCAGAGCCTGGCCTCCTACTTTGGGGGCTCCTGACAGGTTAGGGCAAGAAAAACTGATGTAATGGCGCCGGCTGCCTGACTTTTATACTAATGACGACCTGACGTCAGTCTTCAAGTGACAGCAACCGACGCAGAAATACTAAGTCTCTGGTATTTGTGCCGGCCGAGGGCTACCCTGGCACGGATAACCCAAATGTGATGACTGCAGCATTAAATGCACTCTAACATCTACATTTATGGTAAGTGTACGCAACTGTACTTTTTAACTAGTGTACAGATTTTTGTTCTCTGGCCACTAATTTATGATCTTCCTTGGTATAAAAAGTAATTGACAAGAATCTGATGATCTGAAACTACTTTTGCTTTTTATTGCCTGCCATGCTAGATTACATCATTAAATCCGTTTTAGCCACCTATTGGTTCTTGTTTTAAGCAACTGGTTTGCCTTCTTTTTTCTTGCTTAGTGCATGTTGGATCTATTTGTGTCGATTCTTGTTTTGAGTAGACCATTGGAGACAAGGTGAGATTTCCTATCAGATTGTTTTGTCTTGTCTTAGTCCGTATGCTTTCTCAGTTGATTTTATTTTTTCTTTATTTTTAATTAAAAATCTGTAATGAAGAATACAAAGCATGCTTGCAGTGCCAGAATTCTGAATGCTGACTGTTTCTGTAGTATGGCAATTTTCATTCATACGATTACCATTTATACACTTAAATGTTAATGAGTAAACTACATTTATTGTTCATGAAGAAAGATCAAGTCTTTTAACATCTTTTATATGTTTTCTTATTTCTCAGCAGAAAAGTCAGGATCTGGCCCAGCTGGTGGTCCCTCAAGGTTAAGCAGCAGCAGTTCTTCAGACTCTGGAAGCAGTAGTTCTAGTGGATCCAGCTCTGACAGTAGTGACACCGATTAATTTCTGGACCACTGAAACTAAAACAACATAAATCTGTTGGCAGCATTCCCTTCTAAGGCTAATATAATTCATTTATTTCACCAAGATGACTTCTGTAAAATTCGCAAGAGTCCTGCAACTTCCATTTTACCATGGGACAAATCTCATTCTTTCCCCTTTAAGTGGTATTTTTAATATTACTTGCATTGTAAGGTTTGTTTTGTATTTTTAATTCAAGTGCTTCTTTTCAGATAAGCACATAAAGAACTTCAAGAAGATCACTTGATTTAAGAAGAATTAGTAAGCAAGAGTTCTGCAGTTATATTGCCTTCTCATTTCTTGTGCATGTAACATGTTTGTATATAATCGGAGTTTCTACTTTGACTGAGGTTTTATATAAAAAGAAGAAAAAACTGCCGGAGCCAGAAACTCTGTCATGGGAAAAAAGTTTTTGGTTCTTTTTAGCACTTCCTTGAATGGTTTTGAGTGTCCATCAGTCATCAGTTTGCATGTCCATTCATGTTTCATGGTCTTAATTTGGATTTTTTTTCCTGCTATGTTTTGACCAGGTTTCCTTCTGTTTTTCAGAAGGCTAGGTTAAAGCACGTCATTTTAATCTGAGCAACTTTCTTTTATTATTGAAACCAGTTACATTACCAAATAATGACAAAGATGATATGTGGGAGTTGAATATGTACACAAGTCTTTTATTTCTCCGTTGTTTTAATATTATTGAAAATATGTACATTTCCCTATACTGGCTCTTTCGTTGCAATACACATGGAATGTGAAGCACTAAATATCTGATAGTAATATTTCACTTGATGCCACATAGAATAATGAATGCGTAGTAGTAGCTGATGAAACTTGAATTTATCCATTTGTACTGGATTTGCTTTCTCATATTCCAGTTTATTTTGGAGATTAAGGGCAAACACCTAAACATATTCGCAGGCTCATTAAAAAAAAAAAAATTTTTATGTGGAAGAGTAACCAACAGATACCATTTTTGAAATTCCTCATGTATTGAGCATATTTAAAGAAAGTTCCTCACATCCTGACTTTTGAGAAAACGTCTGTATTTCTGCTGCCCAGGGAAAAGGTTGTTGCACTTTTGGCAAAACAAAGTATATTTCATTGCTGGTTTTGTACATAATACATTTCTTACTGAAGTCCTTGAAGGGAACATCACTGCTGTGCTAATGCAGAGTGCAGGATAGGTCTTTCACCATACTGAAGCTTTTACCTCACACAATGTTTTTTGTAATGGACAGATTTTTTCTATAACTGATTGCAGCGCTGCAGCAGTTCTACCTGCACCTCTGCATCACATTCCATTAGCATTATCCCTGTTTTTTATGTAAATATATATAAACACCTTATTTATTGACATAATAGGCATTTTTCTTCAGACTGCATAACCTGAAAATGCAGAACTTTTTAGTTTGGTTCTCTCTTTTTTAATTACAAAAAAACAAACAAAAAAAAGATCTTATTTTGAAATGTCAAGATATTTTACCTGCAGGTACTTAAACTTACCTGTGTTGGTGCTTTGTTATATTTTTATGTTCTTGATTTTAATACTTTGGGATTTTGTTGTACAGAGACTTTTAGAAACATGTATACTTAAAACTGCAGCACATTTTTAGCACACATTTAAGATAACTTTATGCTTAAAATGTTAGAATTGTGCCCGGAAGGGTTTTGTAGAGGATCCCAGCTATATGACTTTAAACTGTAATTTAAAAGATTAAAACTTTAATAAAGCTTAGTGTTTTAATAGAAAGTTATGGTTGTTTTAGGTTGCTATCAAAAAATAACCCAAAGTAGCCGTTTAAGGCTGGAGGTTGTTTCAGCTGCCTAACTTTCATAATTCCTGAAATTTAAGAGTGGTGGTCTGTATTTGAGTATGCTTGCGTTAGACATTCTTTATTCGTTTAAGTATTTGACATCCACTCCCTTATGTATATAGCCAGATTGTCCTTTGTGTTAGGACTTTCTTATAACAGTCATCATAGGCCAGGAGTTAGACATGTCCTTTTTAAGGTACAGCCACTAAAAATCACACTTCATTTACCAACCACCTCTTAGCTTCCAGCCTCTCCTGTATTTTTCTATTTCATTGCAGCTTGAAATAGCATTTTTAATTTAGTAACATCCCATATTCTGCAATTAAAGTGGTTAAACCTTCATGAGAATTTGTTTTTAAATACTTCTCACAGTTCCATACTTGAATATCTTGCCTTGTATCAGAAGTGACAGTTAATCATTTTAGACCATGCCAATGTGCCTGTCTAGGCAGGTAATGAAAATGCACTGAATTTCCCTTGCAGGATTCACTCTAGTTGTACTATAGCCTTTTGAATGTATTCACCTTTTTCTGTGATGTTTTTATTGTCTAGATGACTTAAGTGTATGAAAGATCCATTATCATACATTTGAGGTTTAGATGGTCTGTCTTCAGTTTTTAACAGCAAGGTTTTATTTCTTGTGGACTGAATTCAGTGGATTTCATGTAAACAGTGATCAGGAACCTTTATATTTACTTTGAAAGTATAATTGAGAGACTTGGTGGGCTCTTTTTTTCTGTAATTTCCTTTATTCTGTTGTTTTAATATTGCTTCATCTAGATGAATGCATTTTCTTGTTACTTTCAGGCTTTATTTATATAGTCATAGCAGAGGTTCTTTTTTTTTAGAAATGGATGGAAGATTTATCTTCCAGAATGCACTGTGTTGTTCTGTAAAAGAAAAGTTCAAAATGGAGTTTCACTGTTCTGCCAGGTGTTTGAGTATTCATAAATGGGATGTGTTTGAGATCTGGATGGCAACACAACTACACAACTTACAAGGTATGTAGAATGACAAGGCAGCAGGTACCATGTAATGACTTTTGTGTTCGTTTTTACCAGATTACATGTAGTACTTGTTAAAAAGTGAGGCATAACATTTGGCTCATAATGCTCTCTCTCTCTTTCTCTTTGTTGTAAGGATAATTTTAAGTCTTTCTGATAGCAGACAGGAATACTATATTTTTCAGTTCATTCAACATGTATGAAAGCAGGCTTGGGGCAAGCAAGTAACATTTCATGACTTGTTTTTTTAGCTCTAAAATGGCGTGGATATTTTGAGAAGGCACTTCTGACACAATGAACATGTACTGTGAAATTTTCATTTGTGTTATGGGGTCATCAGTTTGTATTGTATGTTAAGAAAGAGATAAAACATTGAAGGGGTGTACATTTTGTGTACTTCAGATTAACATTGTAAACTTAAGACTGCACTGACATTTCTGTTGCTGTCATATCCTGTTTATTCCTTGTTAAAGAGCAGATATAGAGGTATACATCACTTTGTGATGGGTAATGCTTGCTTCAGCAAACCAACATGGGCATCCCAGTTCTATAAATAAGGTCTCCCCTTTTATATTTAAGGAAAGGTTCCTTTTATGTATGATGTGCATGCAAGTTTACAAAAAAAAAATTCTTAAATCTTTTTAGTGCAGTTTATAGTGTATTCCTGTAAATGTCAGTTACTGGAGATTGAGTCATTGTAAGTACTACAGTTGTAGCTTGTTTATTGCTTTACTGGCCTCAACACAGCAGAAAGGACATTGAACTAATCTTTGATGTTATTGATAATCATGAACCCCTCTGTCATGGGGAACTGCTTTTGTTTTCATAATAAACAAAAGAAAAGTAATATGATGCAAGATGTGTCTTTAGACAAATCCTAGACTGGTCATTACTTGCATATATTGGTCTCGTTTTTGTCTTGGGCCGTAGTTTTCAATTAAGGATGTTATTTCTGTAGAGCATATTTGACTGCTGTCATTTGACACATATGGGTTAAGTTCAGCTTTTACTTTTTTAATTACTGCACTTGCCTTTCGCATATTAGATGTAGAGTCCAAGTGTATACAAATAATGTACATCTAAATAATTTTAAATACTGCACAATTATCTTTAATACTGTTTGGGACTTCACTTAGAGTTAGATTTTCAGTGGACCATTTTTGGAACATAATTCCCAGACTTGCTAACCAAGATATTGGATAAAGCTTCCAAGTCATATACAGTAGTAGTAGGTCATGTGAAATTCTTTGAAAATTGACACAGGAACATCTATTAGTAGGTGATAGTCTGTTTGAATATTTTGTCTGGGTGTTACTTTTGGTTTGGCCTCTCCTAGTTATACAGTCCTTTGTTATCTGGATAAATCCTCAAAACATAAACTACTTAACCACAAAAGTAACACAATAATTACAAAAGTCTGTCTCATTGATTTCATAAATAACTTAGTGCCTTGAATAAAATCCTTCAGGAGTATTGTACAACCAGAAGAATCACAACCTTATGTAAAGTGCTTTAGTACACGGTAGCCAATTTTAACTTTTCTGTAGCTAAATAATGAGTAATCTTTGTTTTAACTAGCTTTTGGGGAATGTAACTATATTGAGTGTGTCGTATCAGCAGTGAACAAATTGTGATACTGTCTTTTTTTTTAGACATAAACTGCTATAGTTTATGCCATTTTCTGTATATGTGGTGTATTGTACATAGATAAACACTGAGAATGGTGAATGACGGTAATGCTAAACTGTGTCAGTTATCAAAGTAGTATTTTTGTAGTACGTTTTTGTTATATTTATGAAGGGAAGATTGAATGTTTTATGATCAGGTCTCCTATTGTAACAAGATTCTCAGCATGGCATACCTCTCAACTTCTCAGCGCAAGAAATCTGGGCAAAGCCTGAAATTGGGAGACAAATTGTAAATATGTTGCTAGAATAACATAATTTGAATTAGCATGCATTTTCTGAAAGATATGAAGTCATAAACTTAAATGTGTCATTATTTAGTGACTTAAATCCTCAGATCATCCCAGAGATTTTCCAGTAAACTACAAATTTTATGAGAAGCAGATGGAAAATATGCGGCAAAAACTGGACATTCTGTCATAATCTGGACAGTTGAGAGGTATGCGACATGGATGTAAAAAAAAAAAAAAAAATTCACCTTGTATGCATCTTGACGTCCATGTTGAGAAGAAGCAGAAAGGGTTAAGACAGGAGAGACCCAGTCATACTTTATAGTGCATGGAGCTTAAAATAATATATACTAAAGACATTAAAGAAAAAGGAGTAGGAATGTTAAGTGTTTTACAGATTTGAAAGCTATAACATGGTTTAACACTGCCACACAGTGAAGCTGCCACAGAACAGTTGCTGGAAGGCCAAAAAGCTTTAAATCAAGTTAAACACTTCATTTGGCCTAAAGAAAAGGACTGACCAAAGTGATTAAGTTTTAGGGTTCTTTTTCTGGTCCCAGAAGCTGTTTGTTGGCTGCCTACCACTTTTAATGCTCTAAGTGACAGAGTTTAGCAATGGTAGTGTTTGCCTAACAATCCTGCGTGTTGTTATGTGTTATCCCCAATATCGGAAAGTAGTAATGGCCCTCAGTGCACTACAGAATGGTTATCTCAAGAAAGAGGTCAAAAAAGGTACTGGAGGGGCACTTCTATACTAAGTAACCTAAATGATGTGGTCCGTTGAAAAGGACTGGTAAATTGAAACTTGGTTTAATTGGAGCATTGTTGCAATTGGCTAACCTTAGCCATATGGATTATATTCTGCATACATTTTAACAGCTGGCCAGCTTCCAGAGCCCAAACTGTTACCACCATGAGCAAAGATGAAGAAATCAGAATTGGTCGCCAAATTCTTCAGGGGTTTCCTGTTGCCAAAGAACAAAGAGCACCACTCTTGCAGGCTTTTGAGGATTGATGGCTATCTTTTCTCCATTGCTCCGCAGATAAGTTCCCTTCAGAGAAAAGAAATCCAACTTTATCAGAAACTTAACTTTGTCTGTAGAGCTATTATTTTAAGCTAGGAAAAAGTGCATCTGATGTGATGTCAATTTTCCTTCCATTCTCAACTGATGGGTTTGGATCCGGGATGTCTGATCTGACTCAACCACTTGGGAGTTCAAAGCTCTCAAGCTTCTCCTTTACCTGTAATGCATCTTCCCCATTACCTCAGATCTCATTTGCTGCTGTTAGGTGGAAGATGTGGTTATATAATTCTCAAGATTTCAACATAGGTAAGTGAGATTTATTTTGTACCTTTTTGCTTTCTAAAATCTCTTTAACCATCTTCTATCTTTTCTACCCTTGTACTAGTGTAATCTAGATACTATTGTTAGTATCTCCTTGTGTTTTTCTTTCTCCCTTACCCAGTACATTTTAATGTAGCCTTACTACCTTTGTAGGTAGTTCCTTTCCCTTTTTCTGCTGTTCTTTAAAAATAAATAAATAAATAAATAAATTATATCTAATTTTAATGTTTTTCTACCTTACATTTGTTGTGCTTAACTTTCTGTAGCATTTTACAGTCCTTCATGTCTGCTTTTCTAGTTTTTCCTGTCATGGCTGCAAAGGAAAAAACTCCAGCTGTGTTTAAGAAGTGTGGGAAACGTGCCCAAAAGATTCATTTTTCTGATGTCCACACTTTTTGCGTCTACTGTCTAGGCCGCCTTCACTTACAAGAAAGTTGTGCTATCTGCCATGCCTTTAACCCCAGTGGTTTCGTAGAGAACAAAAAAAAAATAATAATCTTAAAAGAACTTCTGCCATCCTCCTTTGGTGATGCCGCTTCTGGAGAATTGCCTAAAAAGTTATGTAAATCATCTCTAAGCTCGTATTCAGTTTCATCAGAGACCTCTGAGAAAGTTTCTAAAAGACCACCTTCTGATCCATCCAAAAAGAAGAAGAAAAAGTTGTCAGATCCAACCCCTTCGGATCAGACTAAAGAAAAGAGTGCCTCTTTGGATCAGTAACCTTCTTCTGATCTGAGGTCTCTGAAAACCCAGGCTTCCTTGGCTCTAAAGACCTCCAATCCACCGACCTATTTGGACACTTTACCTAAGACAAGATTCTCCCCATTGGTGAACCTTGTCCCATCAAGGGTGCCTTTTTTTTTTTTTTTCACTACAGACTGGATTCTCCCTCCAGGCAGTCTTCTCGCTGTTCTAGGAGTCTCACAGTAGAAGATGTGAAGTGGGTAGGGAGACAGATGCTTTCAGTGCTGAGCCTCCCAGTGGTTATTTTGGCTTCTTCCCCTTCGGGTCAGGAAGCCCTTGTATCTAAGACTCAGCCTTTGACTCTTCCTCTTCTGACTCCCTCTGTGGGTTTAGAGCCCTTGGCGTTGAGTTGTCAAGGACCATCTTCTGTGGGTCCAAAGATCGCTGTGTTTTCTCATCCAAGGTTTGCTGCGAGCTCCTCTGCACTATCGGATCTGGAGAGATCCTGGAGCCATTTCTACTGTGTTGGATCAAAGGTGTTTCATTTGACTCGGAGGACTCCAGAGCCATCTTTGTACCTTCGAGCTCCAGCAAGGGTTAGTTGGGCTCTGACTTGTGCCTCAGGGCAGCTTTTCTTGGAGCAGGGTGGGACAAGGTATCAGAAAGCTCGCTTCTCAGACGCGGGTTCCTATCCCTCTCTGGGAAGGTTAATCTTTAGGACCTTGGAGAGTGCCCTATCAGCATCCATGACACAGACTGGTCCTAATGCCCTGGGGTTCGGTTTCCCCTGCTCTGTATCAGGAGTCGCAGCTTACCCTGCCATAGGGGCAGCCGGTACCAAAATCCCAGAACATCCAATTGGGTGTTTCTAACTCTTCCAGTACCTCTCCAGGTTATCCCACTGAAGAGATCATTCAGAATAGGCCATGTAAGAGGAAATGTCTAGAATCCTCTGAATCTATCATGGAAGATACAGATTTTGAGGAGGGAGAAGGATCCCCACTGTCACCTCCTGCGGATCTCTCATTCAGAGACATTCTTGAAGCCCTAAAAACAGAGAGGTGGCTGGAAGCCCAGCAATCCTCCTTTGTAGGATTCTGTGCTCCTTTAGGCTTTTGATCCTGGCCAATCTACATTCTGGCGGATTACACCTTCTGATTAGCTCCTAGATTTGAACTTTTGGCAGGCATGGAAGGACCCTGACTCCATTGAGCCAATACCAATGAAGCCTGACGAAATTGTCTCCTCCAGAAGACAGATGTTCTTCATGTTTCACTGTTGCAGTCATCACATTTGGGTTATCCCTGCCAGGGTAGCCACCGGCCCAAATACGAGAGGCTTAGTATTTCTGCGTTGGTTGCTGTCGCTTCAGGACTGATGTTAGGCCGTCAGTAGTATAAAGTAAGGCAGCTGACTCCATTACAACAGTCTTTCATGCTGAGATGCCATGGTCGTAGTGGCGACCACCAGGAAAGAACCAACAAAAGTTCCCCTGTTCATCCCCCCTACAAGGAGTTGCAGGCCATGGACACATTTGGGAAGCATGTCTATGCTTCAGGAACCCTCACCTTGATGTTCCTGAACTACCTGGCACATTTCACCAGATTGCAAAGGGATCTGATGAAAGAACTCTTGGATATCCTTGCAGGAACAGTGTCTGAGGAGGTGAAGGATTCAGTCACCACACATGACAACCTTTCAGTCAGTATCAAACTCGTCCATGAGGCTGATTTCCAGTATGGCAGAAGGAAACTCAAGGGCAGTGGGTTCAGGTGTAGCCATCAGGGGACACGCCTGGATGAGCTTGTGTGACAATGGGGAGCCTTTTAAGTCTACATTTGGCAATGCTCCTTTTAGTGGCACATCTCTTTTTGGCCCCAGAATAAAACATATGTTGTCCAGGTGTGAGAAGGATGGAAAGACCCTTTCTGCCTTGGGTTTGTGTTTTTCCACCACCCCCCCCCCAAAGATCCTTCTCTAAGGATCAGCAGGGAGGTGAAAAAAAGTGGTTCAAGACCCAAGTGGAGTGTCTTCCCCCAGAGGCAGAGGGGGGGGGGAGTGCAAATGGTAGAAGTCATCCTCGCTGCAGAGGAGGGCTGCAACATCAAGGGCCCAGAAATTCATTCTTTGGCAAACCCTTTCAGCGCTCCTGAATGGAGGCCTGATTGTCCCCCTCTGGAGGCAATCAAGGGTTATTTGTCCCTGCATCAGAGAGCGTGGCTAGAGATAAAAGATACTTGGGTGAAGAGGATTTTATCCAGAGGATATATACTTCCATTTTCCCTTTCTCCTCCAACCTCAAAGAAAATCCCCAGTGTACCACCCAATCAAAAGGGATCAAGCAGCCGTACAAATACAAATGCTGCTAGACAAAACAGTCATCCAAGAAGTCGTCCTCCCCCCCAGGTCCCAGAGGATCCGAAACATACTCAAGTTTCTTTAAAGTTTCAGATGGTCAGAGTTCAATCAGTTCTTCCATTTCTGGAAAATAACTGGATGTGCTTAACAGATCTCCAGGATGCTTACTATTATATAAAAATAAACGGGTGATCCACAAGATTCTTATGCTTCTGGCTGAGAGTCAGTCATTATCGGTTCAGTGCACTGCTCATTGGCCTCACCACAGCCCTCAGGGTGTTAACCAAATGTATGGCAGTGGTAGCTGTTCACTTGAGATGGCAAGAATTCCATGTGTTTCCATACTTAGATGAATGGCTCGTTATCGCTCCGAAGAGGCATCAACTCATTATGGCAAAAGAAGAGGTCATCCACATTTGCCCAAGATTAGGAATAACCATAAATTTCGAGAAGTCAAATCTAGTGTCATCTCAAACTCTAGAATTCATAGACGCTCTACTCAACACAAGGTCAACAATAGACCCTCTTCCCCTTTACACAATGCAGACCTTGAGACCACAAGTCAAGAAAATACTTTGCAGTGCCATGAACTGGGCTCACTTAGTATTACCAACTCTAGGATCAATGGTAGCAGCGATACCCCTTGTTCTGTTGGTGAAGTTTTGCATAACAGTTCTCCAGTGGATGCACGCATCTCACTGATCACTTCATCTACATTTGTCAGCCCTAATACGAATTACAAACTCTTGCAAGAAAAGTCTGATATGGTAGAGCCATTCCGATCAGGTATTACAGGGTCGTCCATTTGTCCCGTCACAGCCCAAGGCCATAGTGACCACAGATGCTTCCCAGCTAGCATGAGGGGGGCATTACCTGAGAAAGAGAGTCTAAGGCATATGGTCCCCCAAAGAGGCCAATTTGCATATCAACATTATGTAATTGAGACCAGTGCTTTTAGGATTGCAAGCCTTTCAGGATGCTATCCCATCAGGAATGATTGCAGTTCAGACAATATGTCAGTGGTTTGGTATATGAACAGACAAGAAGGAACCAGATCATACCCTCTGTCAGAAAGTGCTAAGGGTGTGGCAATGGGCAATATCTTCCAACCGCTTTATCTTAGCAATGCATCTTCCAGGGAAGTCCAACGTACTATCAGACAAGCTCAGCGGGTGCATACTGTTACCTTATGATTGGTCCCTCAATCAGAAAGTGGCGGAACAAATATTCCACAAATGGGGCCAGCCATGCTGCAACCTCTTTGCCTCCCCCCTAAACAAGTGTAGCAGCTACTTTGCCCTGATCCCTTCCACGGGGGAGGCACCGAGGGATTCTGTACTCCACGATTCACCCTCCATGATTACTTTACGCATATCCCCTAATCCCAAAATTCCTTCAGAGAGCTGCCAGGTTGAAGACCATAGTTACCCTCGTTGCCTCCTTTTGGCCTCAACAGATTTGGTTTTCCTTCCTTTGCCCTCATTTAGTTCACTAACCTTGGATTCTGGACTCTGTTCCGGAACTCCCATCTCATCTCATAGGCATGACACATCCAGACCTTCCAAGCCTCAAGCTGACAGCTTGGTTTCTCCCAATTCCAATAATAGACAGTCAGTGCTCTATTCCACTGTGCGTCACATATTGCTATCTTCTTTTAAGCCGTCTACTAGAAAACTATAAGCAAATAGATCCTTTTTCGGCACCAATAAATCATGTGGTTGTCTTAACACAACTTTTTAACCAAGGGGCCTGCACTTTAACAGTGAAAGTCCATTTAGCAGGAATTTCTAATTTACACAATGGATTTGATGGCCACTCACTAGCCTCTTATAAATATGTAAAGCTTTTTTGTGTGGCACAGTTCTTAAACCTCTCTTTAAAGATCCAATGCCACCATGGGATCTCAATCTGGTACTGCAGTCCTTGATTCTACCACTGTTTGAGTCTACCCATGCCTTTGACCTGAAATTTTTGTCTTGGAAGACATTATTTTTAGTTGCCATCACTTCCACCAGACGAACTTCAGAAATTCAGGCATTGTTGGTGAAACCTCCGTATCTCATTTTCCATAAGGATAGAGTATCCATATGAACTAATGCATTTTTTTTACCCAAGGTGATATCAGAAGTCAACATCAGTCAATGTATTAATCATCCAGTATTCTTTGCGAATTATTCCAATGGAGGAAGAATATTTACTATACTTGCTAGCTGTTCATAGACAACTATGTTTTTATCTTCATAGGACAGATATCAGAAAAACTGATCAACTGTTTGTTTCATTTGCTGCATTGAAGTTGGGTGCAGCTGTTTCTAAAGTTGTTTTGGCTAAGTGGCTTACTGACTGTATATCCTTTATTGCCGTTCAAGGTACAGGCTCATTCTGCCAGAGCTGTAGCTACCTCTTCAGTCTTCCACTCAAGGACTTCCATGGATGGTATTTGTACATAGTAACTATGGTCTTCAACCTGGCAGCTCTCTGAAGGAATTTTGGGATTAGGGGGTATGCATAAAGTAATCAGGGAGGGTGAATCGTGGAGTACAGAATCCCTCACACCTTTGTCTCGCATTATAAGCTGGATCTGTTGTCTATGGGTAGAACATCTTTTGGCTTAGTGGTGCTCAGAAATATCCTTTCTTGAATCCACCCAGGGTTCTAAGTAGCTAGGGACTCTGTCCCATCAGCCGAGGACGTAATGAAAATTGACAACATTGGGTAAAAAAAATTGTGTGCACCATAACATTCCATCTGTGTTGTCAGTTTTCATTCCTCCTCGACTCCCCTCCCACCAACCCCCAACTTTTGTAGGTTTCTTGTAGGAGATTGAGTGGATGTAACAGTTGGGTTACAACTTTATGCTTTTACCATCTCCAGAAGTGGCATTGCCCCTTTTGCTGTAATATGCTCTCTCCTTTCTCTTCATCCAAATTGGACACGTGTGTGCATAAATTTTAAGAGTACATCTTTCTTGGTGCTTGCAAACAAGATCTGAAGTAATGGGGAGGATGCATTATGGATAAAGGAGAAGAAACCCATCAGTCGAGGAGGAATGAAAATTGACAATACAGATGGAACGTTAGGGTGAGTGCATAACTTTTTTTTAATAGACTGTCACATGGCTTTCATTCACTTTTTACTGAAAAGTATGATTGTTACTTGTGTGGAAAAAAGTTAAGCTTTATCTTTGTTTTTCTAATTAAAACTTGTGCATATTTAGTTTTGTTGCGTGAGGTTAAGTGTTAAAAGTACTTTTTACTGTGTTTTTAGTGGGAAAAAGTTTTAATACACATCTTTCACTAACTGTTGCTGTCTGTCTTACCTGGGCTTCAGTCTGAATTTTCAACTTTACCATGGAATAACTTACCCGTTTCTCAGTTTTTCCTTCTAGCCAGGGAAAAAAAAATACTGACAGCCCTTCAGCATGCTGCAGATTTGCCTCTTCTACAGATGGGTGACTGCTTGTTCCTCAGACCACTCGTCTACCATGACTTCCTTTGTTGTAGTCCCTTCACCCACCATGAACTGTGTGGGTTAGACACACACCTTCTTTAGCTGTTGAAGTACCCATAGTCGACCAGGAAAAAACTATCTTTGGTCTTTGAGGAAGGAGCAGGGAATGCCTGTCTGCCTAACCACACTGGCATGCCCATCCTCAGGGTGTGATATGCCTGACATGAGTCTTCTGTTGAAATTCCTCTCAAAAAAGAAGCAGAAAGTTGAGCTTTTATCTTCCCCATTTCTTTTACTTTAGACAGCAGTGATTTATTAGGCTTGGGCCAAGGCTTAGTTCAGGCTCTTAAGGCTTCTATTTCTGGTGTTAATGGTAAGAGAAAAAAGGAATGTTTCATTTTCTGAAGATTCTCCATATATTGGGTTGGATTTTCTTTTTATATAAAGGGGGCAAATTTTGCTTTCTCTCTCCAGGTGACTGATTCTGAATAAGTGTTTTCTTCTGTTAGTCACTTGGAAGAATTTTCTTTTTCTTAAGCCATATACAGAATGAATCCTTAATATGCCACTGAAACAACTGGTACTCCACTAGCCTTAAAAAGCATTGATTTACTACAGTAGAATTTCCTGACCCCACTCCTGTTTTTGGATATATTTATTACAGCCTGTAACTTGCCTGGCAGCCGGCCTACTGACGCCCTAAGAAAGTAGATAGATTGTATAAGGTTCCTTGGTCATGCACATTTTTATTTTCTAATCTCAGAGAATCTCCCAGCAGTGATTTCTTTGTTAAAACCTGCTGCTTCTTCTAAACACCTGTAAAATGCTAATCTTTACCCCCCCTCCTCTGATAAGGATGGGAAAGCCTTTTATAGATTTTGGAAAAGGTGTACACATGTGCCACGCTTATGAACTTGACAGTTAAGAATTCTAAAAAATATGTTCCACGATTATGCTTGCATCATTTGAGAATATTAGGAACATTTTAGCCACTTTTCCCTCTTCTGAGAAAATCTGTGGTGTTTGTCTCCTGGGTGACTAAACCCACTAGGTAGTATGCTTATGTTGCATCCAGAGAAGCCACTATGGAGCTGTTATGAAGAGGTTTGCTTGGTTATGTGCAGAACATATACTTGAGGATGATGAACTGAAATTTCTATCTCTGCATTAGCCAGAGAAGTGTTTTTGGAAAAACGGAGAGAAACTGATTCAGGTGATTACTCAAGATTTTTCAGCCTTCCTTCCATTTGTTAGGTAACGGATTTATGCCTGCCTGTGCATCCTTTAAAAAAAAAAAAACAATAGGAATACCCAGCGGACTTCTAGCAAGCAGACATAGTAAATGATGACATAAGAGCCCCCTCAGAAATGAGAAAATTCCAAGAAGTGTGAGTTATCTACAGGGTTTGCCCTGGTAAGCCTTCAAATTTTCCCCAAAATCTGGCCCTCCAATTCTGTCTTTGGTGGCAAATCTTAGACAAATGGATTCTGAGAGTGATTTTATTAGTAATACAGATGGCAGTGAGAATCGTCTCTCATTTTCAGTTGATTCTGTCATCCACCAGTTCAGACATGTTTTTCCCTTCTGTCCTTCAGCATCTGCTGACTCAAGAGGTAATAAAAGGTGTACCTCTTTTCTGATAGGGGAAGGTTTTTGATTGTTTCTGGTACCAAAGAAAGAAACTTCTTAGACCATCATAGATCTTTCCTTTCTAAACCAGTTTACAAAAGTCCCAAAGTTCAAAATCGTGTACTTCCATGACCTGTTTTCTCAGATCCCCCTTTGTTTTGTAGTAACCCTAGATTTAAAGGATGCCTGCCATCAGTCATGTAGCTTCAGATTTCATAAGTATCCCAAGATTTTCTGTGTCTGGTTTACATTATCACTTTTCCTGCATTACCCTTTGGGTTATCCACAGCTGCAAGGGTATTCACATAGTGCCTAGCCCCAGTCATAGCATGTTGCAAACTGAAAGATATTCACATTTTCCATTATTTAGATGACTTTCAGTTGGCAGTAATAAATGCTCTCAGCTCTGTCAATCACATGTAGACTCTGGACCCTTGCAAGTGATAACAGGCCACACCACAGTGATGTGGTACATAAGTAGATGGAACCAGATCTTACCCTTTGTGCTGATTAGAAGCCTGGAATATAGCTTTTCATCACTGTCTTGCTCTACAGTCAGAGCAAAACTTTGTGGCAGACAAGCTGAGCAGGACCAGAGCAGACCCTCAAAATGGAAATTGAATCTGGGTCCTTCCAGGGATTGATCCAGATGTTGTGGGGAAGCGCCCCGGATATGTCCCATTCACAACAAACTGACAAATCTCTGTTCAGGACTCATTGCAAGCAGTCCTGGAAAAGAGATACATTTTCATTTCCTTGCTCAGGAATGTTTATATGCTTTTACACTGATACCAAAGGTCATTGTGATGATTCATAAGGGCTCTTCAAATATCATTGTGGTGACTCACTTCTGGCCAAGGCAACAGTGGATCTGATGTTTTCCTTTTCATTCTTCCCCAACACGAGTTCAGATCCAACCCTCTGATCTGACTCTGTCTCATACTCTAGGCTTTGGATCCAACTCATGAGCACCTCCCTCTATCCATAATGCCTTTGTGCATCCCTAGTACCTCAAATCTCATTTGCCACCATCGTGCTTAAACGCAGGTTCCTTCTCTTGAGCGAGAAATTAGTGATTTTTTTGTAAGTCCTTGATATATTTACTTAAACGTTTTCTACATTATTTTTCTTATCCTCTCTTTTATTATACTCTACAGCATTAGGCTTTTCCACTGTTTATATAGCATTCCTAACTTTACCATAGTTGGTATTTCCCACTTCTACTTGTTAATATGCCATTTTTCTTAATTACCATTGCTGGTAATTCTCTTCTTTATCTTTCTGCTCTCTGGTATTTAGAAAAAAAAAATATTTTCTTCTACTTTGCTAGTGCACTATCAACTGTACTCCTATCATAGCCAGTAAACCAACAGAGTTCAAGAAATGCACTTGGCATAAAATTCCAAACTCTCATGCTCATAAGGACTGTGTTTATTGTATTGGAGCCTCCCATTTGGATACCAACTGCAGCATGTGTTCTGTTTTTAATCAAAGGGCTCTGGCTGACTGATGCAGCAATCCAATTTTGAAAGGCCTACTTCCTCCTGTTGCCAACTTGGGGCTCAAAGTCCTGCCAAATCTTCAAATTTGGCTCCATCTGAGCACAGAAAATGCTCCCTGGTGAGTCCCATAGGTCTCCATTGAAGCCATGACTAAGATCCAGAAATCCTCTGATCCATTGTCTGATCTAAAACCTTTGGACCCAATCATTATATCTGCTGATCCTACTGTGTGCCTCCCTTGATTTGAAGCCTGGCACCTCTGAGTTTGCACACCAGAGTTCACACCCTGGATCCATTTTCTTCTACTTTGCATTCTCCCTTTTAACAGACTCCACTAAGAAACATACCAGGCCACAGTCCACCACATCCTCTAGGTCCTCCAAAAGTTTGTCAGAAGCAGATGTGGATAGGATGATGCAAAAATATGAGAGCTCCGTTCCAGATGGTGGTCATACCAGATCCATTGCACAGTTTTGGAGCCCCAGGATCCAACAGCCCCGAGAGGTCCAGAGTCAGATATGAAAATTTCTTCTTGGACTCCAATGGGTCCCTGAACTAAGGTGTTAAATCTGGTCTGTGGGGCCAGGATCGACTTGAATGTTATCAGATCTGTCCCTGCCCCTCTGAGCCTCAGTGCTGGACAGTTTGGGTCCAGTTCCATCCTCGAGATGCAGATCCGATAGCAGTCATGATCTGCCTGCAGTAGATGTCTTGTGTCTGGTGTGGTTGGTCATGACTTTTGCGGAAAGGACTTTTTCTTTTTCCAGAGAACCTGATTCTCATTCTTTGGATCCAGTCTCTGTTCCCTCTTTGGTTCTGAGCTCTGAGTTGATCAAGTCTATTCCACAGGGACACTCAGCTCTAACTAACTTCCAAGCATTTCCAGTAGAGGAACTCCCCCTCTCCTCAGGTAACTTCCGTGAACATCCCCTAGAGAAGATCCATCGAAAGAGAATGTGCAAAAGGAGGCGCATAGATTCCCTGCTGGAATCTGTTACGGAGAGCAACAGTTTTGATGATGAAAGTTTCCTCAGATCACCAGAAGATGATATCTCCTTCGGGCGCATCTTGGAGATAATCAGACAAAAGGGTGGTTGGTCTCCAAAAATCCCTCCCAAGAGGAATCTGTGGTTTTGGAAGCTTTTAGTTCTAGCCCGTCTACATCTTGGGTTATCCCCCCCCCCCCAACACTGGCGGATAAGCTCGTTGAATTAATTTTCTGCTTGGCATGGAAGGAGCTGGATACCATCAAACCCATTCCAAAATGATGTGACATTTTTAGCTTCTCCCAAGGGTAGACCTCACTGGAGCCAAGGAATCCCAGTAGATTCTGTGGTGGTGGTAGCAGACACTAAGAAAGAGCTAGCAGAACAGAGCTGTTCTGTCCGTCTGCCAGAGAGTCTAGGTTGCTGGACAGATTTGGAAAGTGAGTCTTTGCCTTGGCAACTTTCCCGTTGAAGTCTCTTAATTACCTAACACATTCCACGAGATTACAGAGAGATTTGTCCAAGGAGCTATCAAATTCTCTCCATGTCTGCAGAGGATTTCAAAAGAACATCATCTTAACTGGCCACTCTTTTGTCAATTTCCAGCGCTTCCATGAGGTTAATCTCTCACACAGCTAAAGGCACTAAGAAAGCTGTCGGTTTAGGCATTGCCATAAGAAGAAATGCTTGGATGCGACTTTGCAGAAACTTTTAAGATCTTCACGAATGCCCCATTTGATGGCACATTCTTATTTGATCCATCAGTTTACCGGCAGCGAACAAGAAGGAACAACTTTGCCATGGGAATAATTTTTTATACTCAACGGACCTTTTTCAGGAATCAAACAGACAGCAAGAAAATGTGGTTTAGGATATCTCTGGGACCTTTCCAAGATTCATATGGGAACGACTTTGCCATGGGAATAATTTTTTATACCCCTCAATGGACCTTTTTCAGGAATCAGACAGCAAGAAAATGTGGTTTAGGATATCTCCGGGACCTTTCAAAGATTCATATGGGGACAATTCCTACAGAGGCCAAGGAGATAGTTCCAGTGGTAGACATCGCCCTAGAGGCAGTGGATGCCCAAAAATCAGGGTTTCCATAATTCTTTTCTGGACACATCCTTACTGCAATCCTGACATACTGCTAGTGTGTCCACCTCTGGAGGCAGTCAGGGGATGAGTATGCTTGCACCCAGACACCTGGGCAAATATTACAGAAGATTCCTGGGTGCTAAGAATAATTTCCGAAGTGTATTCCGTTCCATTTTTCCAACTTCCTGTTTGCAAATGGAAAAACCTTCCTGATGTTCCACCCAGTCAGAGGAAAGCAGCAGTGCAAAAAGTTAAGGACCTGCTAGGCAAGAGTCATCCAAGAGGTCCCACCAGACCAAATCTGATTCGGAACTTGCATTTCTTTTTAGTGCCCCAAAAGGCAGGGAACTCGGACCAATTCTGGCTCTAAGCAAACTGAATCAGTACATGAAGTCGGAATTCCAAATGGTCATGATTCAGTCCATTCTACCATTTCTTTGTAGGGATGATTAGATGTGCTCCATTGATCTTTAGGATGCATACTATCTCATCAGAATAGACAGGCAGTCCAGAAGAGGTTTGCACTTTCGCTGGGAGCTAATCATTACCAATTCAGAGTTTTGCCCTTTGGACTCACCACAGCTTCCAGGGTTTTATTAAATGCATTGCAGTGGTGGTTGCTCACCTGAAACTCAAAGGATTCAGTGTTTTTCCATATCTGGATGACTGGCTCCTCACTGCCTCCGCCAAGCATCTCCTTCAACAGTCCAGGGACTATTTGCTGCAGATTTGCCAGTCACCAGGCATAACAAATTATACCAAATCAGACTTACCAGTTCATAACCTGGAGTTTATTGGTGCACTTTTGAGCACAACAGCGCAAATAGCATCACTGCCAACTCATCACATAACCACGCTCAGATCTCAGGTTCACCAGATTTTTTCCCATCCATCTCCTCCGGCCAGATTAGTTCTTCAAGCACTAGGATCCATGGCAGCATAGTATTACTTCCCTTAGCACAGTAGTGTGTGTGTGTTCTTCAATGAACTGTTAGCTGTTAAGTGGTCTGCTCTTTGACAACCCCCTAGCCTTTCAAGGTAAACTTACTCAAATTTGCAAATGCCACATCCACTGGTGAATCCAGTCACACATTTATCTAGACCGACCTTTTGTTTTACCACCCCCAATGGCCACATTGACTACGGATGCCTCACAACTGGGGTAGGGGGGGGCATTTCTGGGGAAGGACAGTCCAAGGTGCCTGGTTCCCCCAAGAGACCAATCTGCATATCAGTGTACTGGAGATGAGAGCAGCCCTGTTAGTGATGCAGGAATTTCAAGATGCTGTTCTTCTAGGGACTATTGCAGTTCAGACCAACAGCATGTCTTGTCTGGTACATCAACAAATAAGTGAGAACCCTGTCTTACCATCTCTGCAGAGAGGCCATGACAGTGTGGCAATGGGGGATCTCCATGAACCGATTTCTAGTTGCAGTGCACATACCAGGAAAACCAACATGTTAGCAGACAAATTAAGCAGGTCCATTTTTATGCTGATTGAGTGGTCTGTCAAACAGTCTGTGGTGGAAGAGATTTTTCATTGTTGAGGTCAACCTTTTTGCCCCCCCCCCCACAACAAGTGCAGCAAGTATTTTGCCCTCATCCCCCCCAGGGGGAGTCGCTGAAATATGCTCTAGCCCACGTTTGGCCATCCAGTCTCCTCTGTGCCAATCTTCCACTTCACTTGATTCTTGAATTTCTGCAGAAAGTAACCCAGTTGAAAAGCTTGGTCATCCTTATTGCCCCCTACTAGTCTCATCATATATGGTTCCCCTTCCTTAAGTCATCTTCTTTATCCTACATGGATACTGGAACCAATTCTGGATCTCCTGTCACACCCCTCTGGAATGATCCATCCCAGTATTTAAGCCCTCAAGCTAACTGCATGGTGTCTCCACTTCCAGTAATTGTCAGATAGCCCAGACTTTCTTCCCCAGTACGTACCATAATTTTAACCTCACAAAAAGACACTACAAAGAAGGCTCACAAGAGCAAGTGGGGGAAAATTCTTCCTTAGGGCATTGAAAAATATTGACCCTGTTTCTGCTGTACTCAGAATTTTTGGCTGTTCTTTTTAAAGGAGCTAACTTGTGTATGATTAAACTGCAATTGGCAGCCATTTCCAATTGAAGCAGAAATTATTCTTTGGCTTCTTCCAAGTTGTGTAAAACATTTCTAAAAGGCATTTTTTCCTTAGACCACCAGTTCAGGATCATTCACCTCCCTGGGATCTGACTACAAGGTCTAACTCAAAAACCTTTTGCACTTTAATCAAAAAATGACCTAAATTGTCTTTCATGGAAAACAGTCTTCTTAGTAACTATTACTTCTGCAAGAAGGATTTCTGAACTCCTTAGTATCTATTACTTCCGCAAGAAGGATTTCCAAACACCATGCTCTTTCTTCAAAGACCCAACTACATTATTCTCCATAAAGGTAGGGTTACCTTATGGACAAAATCCTTCCTTTTTAACTAAAGTAACTTCTGAAACAAGCATTAACCAGTCCATTAATTTTCTAGTCTTTTTTCCAAGTTTTTCAAATAAAGGAAAATATATGATGTTATGTAGTCCAGTCTCGCCTACATTCTTACCCGTGGGTTCGGAGCCGAACCTCGGCTCCGACTCGGCCATACTCTAGCTCAAAGTCTTTCAGTTGGCTGGCCTAAGAGATATCCATGCTGCACTGCTCCCTTTCCCCCGATCTCGTTTGCCGCTCATAAAGCTCAGACGTGGTCTCACTCTTGGCTGTGGCTAAGTATAACTTTTCTTCTTCTTTGACCAAATTTGTTGCTCCAAAAGCTATTTTCATAGCTAAGGTGTGTGTTTTTGGTGTGTGGAAGCACTTTTGTGTGGCCTTTCGTAGCCTTTGTCTTGGTATCCCGTTAGCTATCGCCCAACGGGCTAAGCCCGTTTCAGTTAGAGGACCTAGTCCTTCATTTGTTATCGGTTTTCCTTCTGTGTTCGTTTTTTTTAGGTACCCTATCCCTCCGGGCTAGGGCCATTTAAATTAGAGGACATAGTCCTTCCCTTGTTTCCTATCTGGGCCATTTTAGTTAGAGGTCCTTGTGTGGTATCTGCAGTTTATTTAGAGTCTAGTTCCCGCACTTTGTTGCTGGTGTCGGATTTGGCTGTTGTGTTGTGTCTAGTGTCTTGCCGATCATGCCCAAGGATACAAAAGAACATAAGCCTTCGGGCTTCAAGAAATGTAGTAAATGTGGGTATAAGATGTCGATTACTGATGGGCACTCTATGTGCGTTTATTGTTTGGGGGGCGATCCAACTTCAGGAATCTTGTGCATTCTGTCACGCATTCAGCCCTCATGTCCTTCAAGAAAGGAAGAACAAACTAATTCTGAAGGGATTACTGAAACCCTCCTTCAAGGAAGATTTGGAGAGGTCTTCTAGTGCCAAGTCCTCTCCCTCTGAAAGAAAACCTCCAGAGCAAAAAACGATTTTCGGCTCCGTCAGTCTTATTGGAGCCTCCGGAGAAAGTTACTAAGTCTACTGTGGCATCCTCGGCTCCAGTGTCTTTGGTGCCGAAGGAAGTTGGTGAATCGACAGAACTTACATTGGCTCCCAGCGTCTCGGAGCCGGTGATGGACTAGTTCAGAGCCGGTCTCCAGTTTTTAGACCGGTTTCTCCTCCTCGCAGGTCTCCTTCTGAGAGGAGGTCTAGATCTCCTAACTTGCCCTCTAGGTCCTCCAGGACTCTCTGATGTTGATAGAGTGGTGCAGAGACTGCTCCAATCACGGTGCTGGCTAAGTTGTTTTCGGCTCCAGCCCAGTCTGCTCTGGAGCCTGTCACCCACCCATCGTTGATAGATCCTCCGAGCAAATCTCAGACTTCGGAGCCAGTGTTGGTGCCGTCTGATGCTTCTAGGCCGGCTCCGATCTCAGCTCCGACCCAGTCGGCTCCACGGTGTCCAGGACTCGTGGTTCCTCAATCGAACCCGAGGGGGGAGTCTCCAGACGCTCTTCGGCTCCGAGCCTCCCTCTAGCTGCTTCGGCTCAGGTGAGCCAGACCCTTGCTTCGGACCTTGTCCCTTCTGCTCCGAGGTCTTCCATGGTTGGTCAATCTTCGGAGCCGGGAGGATCATCTTTCGAAGTCATGCAGAGCATGCTGGCCAGGTCCTTAGCTGCATCATACAGCACTGCACACTACCCCCTCCAGCTCCGGTATTAGTCAGTGATCGCCCCCTATCCTTGGACAGCGGAGACCCAAGGCCTCAGGATACCTCCATGAGTGGTCCCCAATTTTCTGAAGGCCCCCCACAGTTTTTGCCTGAGGAGCCACCCAGAAAAAGAACGTGCAAGAGGAAGCACATAGACTCCCAGGAAGAGTTTCTCACATCAGACACCGACCTCATGGAATCAGAGGGGTCCCCTAAGTCGTCCTCTGAGGATATCTCTTTCTCTGATATCTTAGAGATCTTGAAGCAGAGAGGCGACTGGCCCTCTAAATCTCTCTCCGAGGAGGAGTCTGTGTTCCTGAAGGCCTTTGGGGCTCAACCCTCCGCCTCCTGGGTTTCTCCCCCCTTTGAACTCCTGGATCTGGTTTGTCAAAGGGTGTGGGAAACCCCTGACACTGTGGAACCAGTCCCCAGGAGACGCAACAAATTTCTGTCCGCCCCCGCTGACAGAGTTTCTCAGGAAGGGCGTTCCAGTAGATGCCATAGTGATGGCAGCGGCCACCAAGAAGGAACTGGCTGAGACTTCATCTACCGTCCATCCCCCTAACAAGGAGTCCAGGACCATAGACCGGTATGGGAAGTGTATGTTTTCTTCAGCGGCCTTTACTCTATGGTCACTGAATTACTTGTCACATTTTACATGGCTCCAAAGAGATCTCCTGAAAGAGCTTGGAGATTCTCTGCAGGGTAACGTTTCTGACGCAGTGGCTCAGAAAGTCAACGTTCAGATGTCTACCCTAAATTCTATTGCTAACTCCTCCATGAGGCTGATCTCTTACACAGCCAAAGGAGCGAGTAGGGCAGAGAGTTCTGGAGTTTCTCTCAGGAGGCACTCCTGGATGCGTCTCTGTAATTTCGTGAAGGCCTTCAAGTCTACATTCACCAACGCCCTGTTTGATGGTTCATTGTTGTTGGAACCAAGGTGAGGGACACTCTCACTAGGTGCGAGCAAGAGGGAAAAACTGTCTGCCGTGCGAGTCAATTTTTCCATGCCTTCTAGACTTTATCTCAAGGTCAAGAAGAGTGGGAAAATGTGATTTAAGAAATCGCAGAGGTTTTTTCATGACGCACAAAGTGATTCTCCTTTCAGAGGCGCTCCTGATGGGAGGCCCGACTGTGCGTCTCCGGAGCCAGTCAGGGTCGCATTTCACTATACCCAGAAGCCTGGCAAGACATCTCCCAGGACCAGTGGGTATTAAAAATAGTTCAAAAGAATCCCAGATGTTCCACCCAAACAAAGGAATTCTGCAGCTTCAGAAATTCTAAAGCTTCTAGAAAAAGGAGCCATCCAGCATGTCCCCTCAGACCAGATCGGATTAGGGACTTACTCCAGATTCTTTTTGGTGCCGAAAAGAACAGGTGACCCGAGACCCATCTTGGATCTCAGCTGCTTGAACCTCCACGTGAAGAAGTCCAAGTTCCGAATGGTCACATTGCTATCTATTCTCCCATTGTTGGGAAAAGAAGTGTGGATGTGCTCCATCGACCTCAAGGATGCTTACTACCATATAAAGATGGACAGGGCATCCAGAAGTCATCTACGCTTCTGGCTGGGAGTCAGTAATTTTCAATTTCGTGCCCTGCTTTTTGGTCTCATCACAGCCTCCAGGGTGTTCACCAAATGTATGGCAGTGGTGATGGCTCACTTGAGACGTCAGGGATTACAAGTGTTTCCATACCTGGACGATTCGCTCCTTTCTGCCACCACCAGGCATCTGCTACTATAGACCAGAGACGCCACTATCAAGCTGTGTCAACAACTGGGTATCACTCTAAACTGGGAAAAGTCTGCCTTGTTGCCCTCGCAGCGTGTCACCTTTATAGGTGCCGAGTTTGACGTCGTGCTCATGAGGGCGTCTTTACCACAAGAAAGGATTCAGGGTTTGCAACAACAGGTATACGCATTGCTCTCTCTGAAAAAAGTAAAGGCAAAAACGTTTCTTAAATTGTTAGGGACAATGGCTGCAACAATTATGCTGGTTCCTCTTGCCAGGCTACACAAGAGCCTCCTTCAGTGGCTGTTCTTCGCCCAGTGGTCTCTACATTTTCCTCTCTCTCATCTTATCACAGACAAGTGCAAGCAAGATCTACGCTGGTGGCTTCACACCAGCAACCTCAATGCGGGAAAGCCCTTCATCCCACCCCCTTCTGTTGCCATAGTGACCACGGATGCCTCCCAGATTGGGTGGGAGGGCATTATCTCGGCAGGACAATCCAAGGCACATGGCAGGAACACGAGATACATCTGCATATCAATATCTTGGAAATGAGATCAGTGCTACTAGCGTTGCAAGCACTTCAGAGCTATCTTCTTCTCGGGACAATTGCGATCCACTCAGACAATATGTCGGTGGTATGGTATCTGAACTAACGGGGGAACCAAGTTGTACCTCCTTTGCAGAGAGGCCATTCGAGTGCGGCAGTGAGCAGTGTCTTCCCAACGTTTTCTTGTAGCAACGCACATTCCGGGGAAGTCCAATGTGATCGGCGAGAGGTTGAGCAGACCTATTCTGATGCCTCACGAATGGTCCCTGAACAGTCAGGTTGCGGAGCAGATTTTCCGCAGATGGGGTCAGCCTTGCTGCGACCTATTTGTCAGTCCTCTCAATACCAAGTGCAGCAGCTACTTCACCCTTATCCCCCCTCAGGGGGAGTCACCCAGGGGCGCTCTAGTTCACGATTGGCCCTCCGGTCTACTTTATGCCTTCCTGCCTGTTCCTCTGCTCTCAAAGGTTATTCAGAAAGCGCAATCCTTGGGAAGCAGAATGATTCTGATTGCTCCACACTGGCCTCGTCAAATTTGCTTCCCCTTTCTCCATCCTTATCTCATGGACGACCCCTGGATTCTGGACCCACAGCCAGATCTGCTGACTCATATGTCAGGGCAAGTTCCATCCCTCTCTTCACATCTTCTGGTTTGACAGCCTTGGCTACTCCAGCTCCATCACTAGTCAGGCTTCATCATTTTTCTCCGGAAGTGGTTCATATTCTTTTTCCCATAAGCATTCGACCAGAAAGATTTATTCCAATAAATGGAAAAGATTCTCCATCTGGGCTCATGCAAGACAAATTGATCCTTATACAGCTCCAATTTCTTCAGTTCTGGAATTTCTCTCTATGCTTTTCAATCCGGGATCAGCAGCCGCAACCATTAAAGTCCAGTTGGCAGTTTATTTCCACTTTTCCTGTCGCTAATGACCCCAGTCTAATGGCACATAAACTTTGTAAGGCATTCTTGAAGGGCACTATGCTGCTTCGCCCTCAAGTCTTTGACCCGGTCATGCCTTGGGACCTAAATTTTGTGCTACAATGTCTCACTTCGTTCCCCTTTGAGTCTGCAGCTACTTGTGAATTGAAATATTTGACTTGGAAGACCATCTTTTTGGTAGCCATCACTTCAGCTAGACGTGTCTTGGAGCTCCAAGCTTTGTCAATCAAGACCGCCTTACTTGATATTTCACAAGGACAGGGTTTCCCTCAGACCAAACCCTTCCTTTATGCCGAAAGTGGTTTTGGTTAGTAATCTCAACCAATCCATTGAACTGCCCGTATTTTTTTCCAGAGTTTTCTAATAAGGCAGAATTTAAATTTCACTAGCTGGATGTTCATGGACAGTTGAGTTTTTATTTGCATAGAACGAAGGATCTTGGAAAATCGGATCAGCTATTTGTCTCATTTTCAGAAAATAGGATTGGGCTCCTGTTTCCAAAGTGACCTTGTCTAAATGGATCTCTAGTTGTATTTCCTTCATTTATGCCTCAGGTGGTAAGGAGTTACCATTTAGAGTGAAGGCTCATTCTACCCAATCGACGTCTACAGCATTTTGGGCCAGGATGTCTATGGATATTTGTGCTGCGGCTACAGGGGTATCTCCTCACACCTTTATTACTCTAAATTGGATTTGATGTGCAGAGGCAGATCTTCCTTTGGTTCCACAGTGCTTAGGAGTATTTTCCACTGAGCCTCCCAGGGTTCAGGTGCTGGGGACGCTGTCCCACGGGTAAGAATGTAGGTGAGATTGGACTACATAACATAAAGAAGTTATGTACTCACCATAACGTTCGATGTATGTAGTCCTTCTCACCTCACATTCTTAATTACCCTCCCCGCCTTCCCCCATCCTGGAGGGCCTAGAGGTTAGTTCTGGTTTCAGTACTCCTTTTATTATTGGAATGTTTTTCTTTCTCTGTGTGTTATGTTTATGGAAGGTGAGTGATTGAGCTTGCAGCAAACAAGATCTGGGGAAAGGGAGCAGTGCAGCATGGGATACCTCGTAGCCCAGCCAATTGAAAGACTTCGAGCTAGAGTATGGCCGAGTTGGAGCCAAGGTTCGGCTCCGAACCCATGGGTAAGAATGTGAGACGAGATGGACTACATACATTGAATGTTATGGTGAGTACATAACTTCTTGTTACACCTCCTAGATATGCACAGAGGTTTACTATCAAGATGTGGAAAATCAAAACAATTACCACTGTTAGTTTGTTGTCTGAATTTGGTAAAACAGAATTACCAAAATGTCAGAAATGGTAACCACAGAATCTGCATTCGAACACTGGAAGTTACAATGTTGGAATTCTGTGTTGCAAATAATGCTTTTGCAGGGGGGCACCCCTCTGCACCCCCTGCATATTATATATTCCAACTTCAAGATCCCACTGCAGTGAGGAAAAGAGTAAATTTCCCACTCCCCACTGTAGTGCGATCTGTTATCAGAATATCAGTCCCATATTAGTGAATGCACACAACCATTCGCTAATGAGGATTTGAACATGTCTAGATCGGCATTATGGAAACTGGAAAACACTCCTTCGACCATCCCAGTTATGCGTAAGTGCCATTCCACATTTTGATAGTAAACCAGGCACAGACAATTACATTTTTATCTACACAGGCCAAAGCAAATCAGAAAGTTGAATCAGCTATTTGTTTCCCTTTAAAAAAAATGGGTTGTCCAGTTTCTAAAGTTACTCTAGCTAAGTGGCTCACTGATTGCATTTCTTAGACCTGTTCTCAGCAAGGCATTTCCCTACCTAAACCACCCAAAACTCACTCAACTATATCCATGGCTACTACATCTGTCTTTTGATCAAGGACATGTTATTGATGGTATTTGTGCAGAGGCCACATGGTCCAATGCACATACCTGTGTTCATTATAGATTGGATCTTGTACCCAGAAGTAGAGCTGCCTTTGGCTCGGAAGTACTCTGGAATATCCTTTCATGAGGGCCACCCAAGGTCACCATAACTGGGGACTCTGTCCCATGTTTTGAGTAAGAACAAAAAAGACATCAGATTTATAAGATATGTACTCACCATAACAAGACATCTGTGCTGTCCATTTTCATTCTTCAGCTTCCCTCCCATCCATCCCCCATCCTTAAATCTTCTGGAGAACATGTTGGATTGTTATTGGAACTTGTTCTGGGTTTGAGCCCTTTTTCTTGCAGCTATTCTTGTTTCCATCCAGTGATAGGGTTTTTATGGCAGCAAACTTGATCTGAGGTATTGGTGATGTATAGAAGCATTATTAGTAGGAGGAGGAGATCGAAGAGTTGGATCCAAAGTCTAGAGTATGTTGCCAAGTCGGATTTGAGGGTCAGATCCAAACCCATATGTTGAGGAAGAATGAAAATGGGCAACACAGATCGCTAGTTATGGTTAGTGTATACTTATAATTTCCCTTCATTTGAAAATGTCCAAGGATAATTACTGCAAGTTCTTCTCGGACTGGACCTATACTTGTGAAATGGGGATTATTTGATAAGCCCAACATAAAATAACTTCAGCTAACTGCCAGGATAATTTTAATACCTTTTAGGCACTTTTTTCCTGACGACATGCAGCATGTAGTAATGCAGGCAAAGAAACTTGCTACTAGAAAATTGTATATTGCTAAGTGGAAAAGATTTTATTGTTAATGCCAAGACAAGAACCAAAACCCTTTTAAGGCCAACATTCTTGTTCTACAATATTTGAAAGTAATCCTTCAGATTTTCTTATTCCTCTCAGAGGGATCATTTGCCAGCTATTTCAGCATGTCCTACCCATGGAATCCCCCCTTTCATTGCATTCCTATATTAATATGTTTTTGAAAGGGGTGATGCATATCAGGTCACCTGGGAAAGAGGTAGCTCCTCCTCCTCGGGATCTCAACTTTATGTAAAAAAAAAAAAAAAAACTCCTGCTCTGTTTGATCTAGGCAATCATGCTAATTTGAGGTTCATAAGACGGAAAACAGTTTTACTGTTTGCTATGACTTCTGCAAGAAGTGTGTCTGAGTTGCTAACACTTATATTGGGACAACCTTATCTCATTTTCCACAAAGATGGACTTTCCTTGTGGGCTAATCCTTTAATATACCTAAAGTGTTTTCAGAGTTTACATTGAGCCAAGCTCTCCATATCCTTGTCTTCTTAGCAAAACATAAAAATGAGGGAGAAAGGATTCTTAATATTCTGAATAATTACAGACATCTCTGGTATCTTGACAGAACTAACACTTCCAGAAACTCTGATTTGTTGCTTATTTCTCATGAGGGCAACAAAAAAGGAAAACTTTATCAAAACAGACCATTTCCAAATGATTGTCATATGCTATTTGATGTTATACCCACCAAAACAAGGCAGTTCTCGGCAAGACCTTTGCTTCATCAATGGCTGTACTAGAAAGGGGTGTATTTAAGAAGTATACTAAAAGCAGCACATTTACCCCCTGTGCATACCTTTACAAAGCACTGCAAAATTCCTTTTTCAGATGTAGAGCAGGTTTTGTTGGGACCATTCTCCTTAAATGCCTGGACCATCATCCTTCCTCTTCCCAGTCAGTATACCCTATATAGCTAAGGCTGCTGCAGCAGCAGTAGTAAAATGAACATTGTAAAGTTGTGCATGGAAACGTACCAAACTGCAGATGTTCAAATGATCACTGCCTGTGGCAGCTGCTCCTCCCCCTTTTTCCTCCGTATTTGTATGTATTTTATTTTTTGTTGACATAGTATGGACTTTGATTTTTACTTGCCTAGCACTGCCCTCTTTCAGGACTGTAACCTCCGTTTCTCAGCTGGCAAGAAAGCTATGAGGGGCTTGATGCCCAAATTGTTTATTTTTCTTAAGCTGTGCTTGAGCTGTCAACAGTTTGGGTGGAGGGAAGGTGCCCTTAAGCTGTGGAAGCTGGATGGCTAGTCTATCTTGTGCAAGCTACAACTTGTATAGCTAAGGCTGCTGTAGCAGTGATGATTCAGACATTTGCTGTTGTGGTTGGTTACTTGCACAACTTATTTTTTATTTTGTACTTTATATAATGCTGTGATTTTTTTTCTTCAGACTGCGTAGTTGTACCATATTCCGAAAAGATTTTACCTGAAGTACCAAGGTATTTAGGAAGTAAGTGCAAAAATGTCATATTTTCTATGTTAGTCATTTATTAGTGCCTGCTCATTTATTTCTTACCAGAGGCAGGATCTTACAACAAATGAGATGGGTGTTATAGCCTTTTGAGCAAGATACCAAAGCCGTTAGATCCAGCAAGTACCTTGAAATGCAAGATTTTTCTTTCTGACCAAACAGGATGTTGTGAAGAAATTAGTCTTGCTAAATGAAATCCCATTTGAAAATCTGTTCTTGTATATTTTTGTGCAGAAGTACTTCACTGTTCTCTGTAAGTGCAAGAGACATACAGTACCTAAACCCGTGTTCCAGAAAGATCCCTGCTGCTACAGTTGTAGTAATTTGCATGGTTAGTCTGCCATGAGGTAAGTGCTATTATTTGCAAGAATTTTCAGAGAGACAACATATTCTCTCTGTCTCTATGGTATGTTTGTGTCTCCCTCTGCATGTGCATACACATACCTGCTGTTGCAGATCTTCCTACAGTTCAGTCAGTCTTTGCTTTGTTTGCATACACAGTTTATGGTTGGACATCTTGGCTGTACAGCTTTCCTTTTAAATAAGGAGAATAAACCATTTGTTTTACTTTTTCATTTTGTCACATTATTTGATTAAACTATGCTGTGTAATTTCCAACCAAACTTGACAGTAAATATGCATGTGATGGGCAGATCCCCCCAATCAGTCATTTTATGTTTATACTGTGGCGTCATCCTTGGTGAAGGTGGAATGATGGTCAATGCAAGCCCCATACCTGTTTGTGACAGACTTTCCGAAAGATCCAGTGTCTGTTTTTATATAGTCCAGTGAGGTATGTTTTTGGTAATTTACACCCACATGGACTATGATAGATTCATATTGGTAGCCGAGGTGCAGTAACTTGTGTCTGCATGATGTAGGTCCTGGCTGTAGATAGGCAACTAACCGGTATCTTGCCCAATGTGGTGAGTGGGGAGTTTGTCGCACAGTGGGGTCCCCAGTGATTAGTATTGGGTGAAGTGTATGCTTGCCTTATGGTCTTTGCACTTGGGGGACTATTAGGCGTAGGCTTATGTGAAATGTTTGCTGTTACTTTGGTGTGTGGTTTAGTGATTGCTGAGGAAAGTTGTTGCCATTGGGTGATTTTGGAGGTTTTTGAGATGTGGAAATATTTCTTTTAAGCGTTTCAATATAAGATAATATGTGTGTATGTGGTGAAAAGTATGAGCGAGGAATGTAGTGTGGGTATTCCTGACAATTTTGTTTTTATGCAAGATTTTTGCCTCCAAGGAAGTTATGTATTTATGTCTCTCGCATACTGTGTTAGTTAATGATTAACTGGCTGAGAATGACACAATTGCTGCATTGCCATAGTATGCCTGAATCTAAGCTAGCCACAAGAGACATTTGAAAATAAGTGTATGTATGTTGTCTAAGAGGGTTAGCTGTTTAGGATTTAGGATTGGTTTTTACAGGGGTCTCCTAGGGTAGTTTCTGGGGTTAAGAGCAGGATGTTATATAATGCTAGGATATAGTAGTGCTATTCAGTGCACAAGTTAGCTGCTTTAAGCTTATTTACGTACAGTGCCACACTGTTTGGCAAGTTTCAGATCTAATCCCAACGTTATAGGAAATTGTTACTGTCTAGACATTGCTACAATACTAACCACCATGGCTGAGAAGGCAGTTCCATGCAGAGAGGAAAAAAAAGCTTGAAGACAGACTCCTATGCCCTCTAGCAAATAAATAACCATACCTTGAACTTCCATCTCAGAGACTCCAGGTAAACACCTTCTATCAGAATGTGTCTGATCCTGGTACTTTTGATCCATTGACCTGACTACATGCATAGTGTAGCAGATCCTGGCCCCTGATAAGCAACTGACTTTATCTTCTTACTCAGCCTGGTGAGGGGGACATTGGTGTGTCTTGCAATGGAGTCTCCTCCAGTGACCAGAATGTTGCATTGTATGGTGGCTTGCCTTATAAGATTAAAAGTAGAGGCTCCATGAGATATGGCTGTAAGTGTTCATGTGGATACTGTTTTGAAAGTGTATTCGGGGGCTGCCAGGGGCATTTGTTATATGTACTTTGTTTGGAACATCTTTGTGGTTTAGGAAGGTTACACTTAGCCTCTGCATATGTGGGTCTATGTGTGTGACGGGTGCAGCATATGTGCTATTGACAACCTGCTGCCTTTATGTGAGATACTTGCCTACAGTGGCCTTGTGTAAATTCATCTTGTATCTACCTTATCAGTTTGAGAATTAGCTGGTTGCCAGTAAACATGAGCCAGATGCTGCATTGCTTTGTATACCCATATCCACCAAGCATAACGGAGTTCATGAGAAAGTTCATATCCATGGCAATAGGCCCTTTTTTTATTGATTAGATAGTTGCAGTGAAAATGTAATGTAATGTCAGGAGTATCTGGCTTGCAGCTCTAGGGTCAGTGCTTGTCTGTGCAATTAGGTATTAGTGAAATTTCAAGGGTGCTTTTTACAGGAAAATGTCAACTTAGGGTGCTTGTGTCTGTACAGGGCACTGCCAAACACTTACTACTAAAATAGATCCTGAGGATTTATGGATGAAGTATTTAGGGAGATATTCTAAAAATAAATACCTCATCTTATGTTTCCATATATATATATATATATATATATATATATATATATATATATATATATATATATATACACAGGTATTTCTGAACCAATTACTCTATGGTCTTTGTTTCATTTTCATTAATTTTATATCCTGAAAAGACTAGAAACTGCTTCAAAATATTCCACAATGCTGAAATGTCATTTTCTTAATTTATCAAGTAAATCAACATGTAGTTAACCCCCCCCCCAAAAAAAATACTAGCTCACAGACAACACCTGACAGATTTTGTCCAGTACAGTAACCTTTAATCCAGTGTTGTCATTTTCATTCATTCCTCAACTGTTAGGTTTGAATCCGACTGAGCCTCTTCTTCCAGCTCATGGAACAATGAAACTCTAGAGCTATTCCCTTACCCATAATACCCTATCTTAACTTACCTCAGGTGTCATTTGCTGCTTTAGCGTACGGACGTAGTCACTGCATACTCTTAAGTATAGTGACTTTTTTTCTTGTGCGTTGAAATCTTATATTGCAACTCTATATAACTTTATCGACTTATTTTCTTTATAGTATCTATATCTTTATAGCGCTTCGTCCCTTTTGCCACTTCTGTACCGTAGTTGGTATTCCCTCCTTCACATATTTTTTAGTACATCTTTAATTACCATTGTTGGTAATTTATTCCCCTTTTTTTAACCCTAGAGCCTTGTTTGTAGGTAAAATAAATTAATCATAAGAGGTTTACCCCCCTTCAAATGTGCTTCAACAATGTCTGGGCCTCAAACTCCCAAGAAATCTGACAAAAAGGATTTGTGAAAGCATTCCCCAGATCCAACCACTTCGACTCTGGATTCTCAACCTCCATGTGAAATTTCTAAAGCTTTAGATTGGCCCCTTTGGATTCAAAGTTTAGAGCAGAAAAAAAAACACCTAGGATCCGATCGCCACTGTTGGTTGCGGATCTGATCTTATCTCTGATACCGTCCCCCTTTTTGGAGTGGTCTCAGAGGCATCACCCTTCCTGACCATCTTCAACAGCATATTCTCGTTCTTCCAGAAGTCAGACTGAAGCTTATGTGTACTGGATGATGAAGTTCCTCTTGACAGATTCAAATGGGGGTTCCTCCAACTTTGATCGCATCAGGTCTGGAGGCCATTAGTAGTACTTACTCTCATGTTATTGGATCCTTCTCTGATCCGACCACTGGTTTTGAAGCTATCAGATACAAAGATTCCAGAGTTGTCTGCATTGGATTCAAAGATACTGGTACCTTTGACTCTGGTGGTGGTTGAGTGGACTAGCACTAAGCACTTAAGAGCTGTAGCATCAGAGCCGGTTCCAGAGTGTTGGAGTTGTCTATGAAGCTGTTGGACCCATAGCTCTGCTCCAACTCCCTCCTCAAGAAGTCTGCCTTCAGTGTGAGGGGAGCCCATAGATTGCAAACATGTCTTAGAGCATTTGGTCTCCCTTTCTCTAAGGCTGTCTGCATTTGAGGTAGTAGAGAGAACTTTCTCTCTTCCTAGAGTTCAGACTTTTCTTCCCTCTTCGGCTCTGAAAACTCAACCCCATTCATCTGTGTGTCTAGAGCTGCAAACAAGCATGCGTGTGGGACAGCCAGGCCAAGTTAGTCACCAGGGTACCCAGCAGGGTACACTAATTTCGTCTGACACTTCTCCAGAGCACCCCACCAAAGAGGCTCCCAGGAAGAAAAAGTGCAAAAAAGAGGCACTTGGACTCTCCACAAGAGTCTGTCACAGAAGATAAGACTTCAGTGAGGGAGAAGGGTCCTCAGGATCACCACCTGACGGGATCTCATTTGGAGACATCTTAGAACTCTAAAGCAAAAGGGTGGTTAGTCTCTTGACAGCCCTTCCCAAGAGGAGTCTTGGAGGCTTTTGGGACTGACCCATTTACTTCCTGAGAGACTTGGCCCGCCAATGAGCTCATTGATTTAGTCTCTTGATGGGTGTGGAAGGAGCCTGACACCTTTGAGTCTATCCCCATAAGACCAGATAGGAGTCTGGCATCAGCAAAGAAGAGATTATTGGAGGAAGGGAACACCAGTAGATGGCATGGTCATAGCGGCAGCCATGAAGAAGGAACTAGAGAAACAAAGTTCTTCTCTCCACCCCTTAACTGGGAGTCTAGGACACTTGACAAATTTGGGAAGCATGTCTATCTTCGGTGACCTTTGCCCTTCGGGTGCCGAATTGTTTGACATACCAAGTATCCAGAGGGATTTGATTAAAGAGCTTACCAAATCCCTCACTGGGACTATATCCTCTGAGGCAGAGAGTACTGCTGATTCACAGTTGGCTGTCCTTCAGTTTCTTTCAGACTCATCTATAAGGCTCATCTCCCATGCAGCTAAAGGTACCTCATGAGTGGTGGGTTCAGGCATCTCCATCAGGAGGCATGCCTGGATGTGCTTGTGTGACTTTGTAGAACCCTTCAAATCTTCCTTCATCAGTGCTCCCTTTGACAGAGGTTTCTTATTTGACCCCAGTGTAAAAGACACACATTGTAGATGTAAGCAGGAAAAACCCTGTCTTCTGTGGGCATACATTTTTTAACCCCTCAACAGACCTTTTCTAGGAACCATTGAGTCTGATAGAAAATGTGGTTCAGAAAAATCCCAGGGTCCCTTCCAAGATCCACATGGAGACTATTCCTCTAAGGCAGATGAGGGAACTCTAACAGAAGACGCTGTCCCTGCAGCAGAGGTGGTCTGCATAACCAGAGATCTAGTGATACTTTCTCAGTCAGATCCTATCAGTGATCCTAAAAGAAGACCAGACTTGTCCATCTCTGGAGGCAGTCTGGTTTATCCCTGCACCATAGAGCCTGGCTAGAAATTACAAAAGATGCATGGGTGTGTAGGATATTATCCAGATGTTATACAATACCATTTTCCCATCCACCCCCACTAGCAGTAAACAAAATCCCCAATGTTCCACCCAGTCAGAGAGAAGCAGCAGCACTACAAATAAGCTACTAGAAAAAGTCATTCAAGAAGTCCTCCCAAAACCAGAAAGAGTCCAGAATTTGCTCAAGATTTTTTTTGTGCCAAAGAAAACAGGATTGAAGACCAGTTTTGGATTTCATCTGTCTGAATCAGTCAGTTCAGTACATAAAGTTCTGGATGTTCACGGTTCAGTCCATTCTCCCTTTTCTGCACAAGGATGACTGGATGTGCTTGATAGTTCTCATGATGTGTGCTGTCATCAAAATGAACAGACAACCCAGGAGATGTCTACACTTCCAACTGGGAACTAGTCATTACCAATTCAGATCTCTGCCCCTTAGTCTCAACACAGCCCACTGGGGTGTTTACCAAGTGTAAGGCAGTAGTGACAGCCCACTTGATCCTGTAGGAATTCCAGGTGTTTCCATATCTAGATGACTGGCTCGAGATTACGCATTCTATTTATGCTCCCACCTGGGGATTTCAGTGACTACAAATTTCATCTCGAACCAACACAAATATTGGAATTCATCATAACCTTGCTCAGTACGGTCACTCAGACAGCCTCTGTCAAGAGTTCAGACTCCTCATTTCCAGGTCAGAAAAATCAAAGTTCTTTTTTTTTCAGCTCAATTGATCCTTCAAGCTTTGGGATCTAGGTCAGTGTCAGTCATCCTCGTATAGTTGGCAGGGTACTATATGAGGATTCTTCAGTGGACATTGGCAATTCAGTGGCCCAGTCTCTACTAACCTTTATCCAGTCAGATCAAAATAACACAGGCTTGTAAAAGTTATCTTGTATGGTGGATACTTCCCAGTCAAGTACAAGAAGATCTTCCCATTGTTTTTCCCCAGCCCAAAGCCGCATTGACCACGGATGCTTCCCAGATCAGGTGGGGAGGCACTTCTTGGGAAAGACAGTTCAAGGTATATGGTCCCCTGAAGAGGCCAACACATACCAATGTTCTGGAAATTACAGCTTGTCTTCCTAGCATTGCAGGCCTTGCAAGACACTTTCCACATTGGAACTATTGCATTCCAGATGAAAATTGTCAGTGGTCTGGTACATCAACAAAGGGGGAACCAAATCTTACCACCTGTGCCGAAAAGCTGTAAGTGTGTGACAATGGGCTATCTCATCCAGTCGATATCTGATATTAACGCACAATTCAAGGAAATCCATTGTGATTGCATACACGTTAAGCAGGTCCATTTAATGCCTCACAAGTGGTCCCTCAGTAATGAAAGTTGCAGTGAGGATTTTCCATTGATGGGGGGACAACCTTGCTGCAATCTCTTTGCATCTCCCCTCAACAACTGCAGCAGGTTCTTTACCCTGCCTCCCCACTGGGGAGAGTCATCAAGGAGCCCTCCACTTCACGATTGGCCCCCCCAAGTCTCCTTTATGCCTACCCCCATCACCTCCAATCCTCAAATTTCTTCAGAAAGCATCTTGATTGAAGAGCACAGTTATCCTTATTGCCCCTTACTGGCATAGTCAGGTTTGGTTTCCTTTTCTTTGGCCTCTTCTGCTTCATCAACTATGAATTCTGGATCCAACTGCAGACCTACTGCCTAACCCGACAGACATGACTCAAAGGAGAGTATGGTACACCTTTTGGTATTATGGTTCTATCTACGTAGAACCAAAAATTTGAGGAAATCAGAACATTTCTCTCTCTCAGAATCAAAATTAGGCAAACCAGTTTCTAAATTGACTTTAGCCAAATGATTAACTGACTTTGTTTACAAAAAATGTGCTAGTCTTTACCAAAACCACAAAAAGAAAATTCCACCAGGTCTTTGGCCTTTTTATCCAGGTCTTCATTGGATACTTGTATAGCTGCAACTTGGGCTAATCCTCATACTTTTATTGCTCATTACAAATTGGATCTGGTCTCTAAGGGAGAGAGCAGCCTTTGGCTCAGTGGTGCGGAGGAATATTCTTCCTTAGAGGCCTCCCAGGATTTAGTTTGCTGGGGACTCTGTCCCAGCAGTTGAGGAGTAAATGAAAATGACAACATTAGATTATGTACTCACCATAAAGTTCCCTCTGTTCTGTTCAGTTTCATTCTGTAACTTCCATCTCTCCAACCTCCTCCTTGTTTGACGTTTGGAAGGATTGAAAGATGCTGGAAAAACTACTCTTCCTTTGTCTTCCAGATTCTGTGGATTCATCAATTCCTAATGTTTACAGGTTTAAGGGGCAGCAACAAGATGTGTGAGGTATGTTAAGTTTAGGGCATTATGGGTAAGCGAAGAACTCGAGAGTTTGTGTTCCATGAGCTGGAAGAAGCAGCTGAGTTGGATCTGAACCCAACAGTTGAATGAAAATGGCCAGTACAGATGGAATGTTATGGTGAGAATATAGCCTTTTTATTGACAAGACTCTTCTTAATTAAAGGTTATTGTATTGGACAGAAGTTGCCTGGTATTTTATGGGAGTGCATTTAGCATAATTGCTTAGTTCTTGGCTCACATTTGCAAAGTAACAGGGTTTGATACTGAACTCAGGTTATTGGCTAGGTGTAAAATGACCGTTCAGAGTAGTTAGACTAATATTCACCACTATTTTTGGATTTGTCAAGTATAAATTATCTGCAAATTATATATAATTTATTACCTTACTAGTTATGTCCTTATATTTGAGAGTCTGGTATTTTTTTTGCCAGTGGCTGTAAGTTTAATAAAGGGGAAAGAGGACAGCCTTGCCAGGTTCCTTGTTCAAATACATCTTGTGGGAGAGAAACTGTCCCACATTAGTTCTTGCATGTGTGATATTTCATTTGTCCTGATTAACCCTGGTATTGTATCAGGGAATGTAGATGCTACCATTACCCTACTCATACCATTCCCATTGCCTTTATTGAGTACCTTTTGATGACCTTCCATATCACTGTTGCAGTGTTCTTTACAATAAGGATACCCTGCCAAGGGCAGCCTGACGTCCAGCCAGTATACCAAAGGCTTTAGGTTGTAATGGGTCCAACGTACATCACACATAGGGCTTAAAGGTGACATCCAGACATGTTGTCTTCCGAACCTCTTTGCCGACAGTCCAAACGCCATCTTCGATCATCGGTTTAAATGCTCATTCATTTGCTGGTTTCTAATGCTTTCAGATAAGTTGAAGTAGCAAACAACACCAACTGTACCACAGCTAGGAAGTTTATTGTAAAACAGGTAAGTGCTGTGGTACAGTTGGTGTTTGCTACTTCAACTATATTTATTTTACACCAGCTGTTTTATTAGTTGGTAGAGGATTTCTTTGTTTCACTTTCAGATAAGTGCCCAGTTTTTTTTTGTCTTAAGCTTTGCCTTGTTTGTTTGTTGGTTTTCATGTCATCCAGAAAGGGGAAATACCAGTGTGGAAGACAGATTCCCTGCAAATATCGGCACTAGCAGTGTTTGATCTGTTTAGGTGCTTCCCACGACCATACATCTTGTGAGATTTGTCAAGCTGTCCCCAAGATGTTGCAGAGTCCGCTTTCTTCCCTTGTGATTTACTTAAGAGAACCAGCAACTTAAGCTGTTGGGCAAGGATACCATGGAAGGATCTTTCTGGCCTTAGAGGCAGCAGTCTGCAAATAAAAAGGTCAGAAAAGCTCAGACTGATTCATTGGCTGTACCACCTCCTCCAGATGTTTCTCGCAGATGTGCATTTCATACATGTAGGGGGAACCATGGCTGGTTATTACTGAAGGGCTTAGGTTGTTCCTCAAATTTTAGTGAGGGAGGAGATTCCAACTACCATTATTCAATGTCGTCAAGGGTTAGAGCCTCCAAAATTTTTAAGGCTGCCATCCCACTTAAGAAGTAAATATGTTTTGCCTGCTCCAAAAGATCCTCAGAGTGAATGACAAAACTTCACTCAAGGCTTGTTTAATGTCCTTATAGCACATAAGCCTCCACAGGGAGATGTTCGTGTTTCACTGTTGCAGTCATTACAGTTGGGTTATCCTGCTGGCAGGCTACCCGCAGTCAACCCGAGTTCCAAAGTCTAGGTCCGGCGTCAGTTGCTGTTGCCTCCTCCCTGACGTCAGTGCGCCAGGGGTATAAAAGATGCAGCCAATGCCATTTTCTTCAGTGAGACTTTAGTCCTAAAAGAGGCATACCTGCATGTCCCAATCAGTCATGCAGAAGATACCTCAGATTTATAGCTGACTCAATGCACTACCAATTCTCTGCACTGCCCTTTGGCTTATCTACTGCGCCCAGGGTCTTCACAAAATGCCTGGCACCAGTAATTGTATTTTGCAGACAAAGAGGAATACAAATATATCCTTACTTGGACGACTGCCTTATTCAAGCAGAGAACAAGGACATTCTACTACAGCATCTGGCATTTGTAAAAAGATTACTAACAGGCCTAGGGTACACAGTAAATGAAAAGAAATCAAAACTCGTGCCCTCACAAGAGATAATATTCCTGGGTGCAAGCTTAAATACAACTGCCCAGATGGCTTATCTCACGCCAGACAAACACAGACAACTGACTACTTATTTCAAAATGTTGGCAACAAAGACCCAGTTATCTGCAAGAAAAATTCTGCAGGCTTTGGGCTTCATGGCATCCTGCATTCTGCTAATTCCATATGCAAGACTGCATATGAGGAAACTTCAGTGGTATCTAAAAAGTATTTGGACTCAACATTGCCACAGCCTGGAAACAATAATTACCCTCCTTCCCTGCCTGCAACAGGAGTTTCGATGGTGGGCAAAAGCCTGTCACCACAACACGGGATAGCCATTCACCTTACCCACAGCCAGGCAGACATTGACAACAGATGTATCAGATTATGCCTGGGGGGCCCATATGGCAGGAAGATGTATTCAGGGCACATGGTCCGCAAGTCAAATGCATCTACATATCAATCAAAAAGAGATGCTAGCAGTTCAAAATGCCCTGACAGCCTTCAAGGATCTACTTCATCCAGGACAACTACTGATAAAGACGGACAATACTACAGTCATGTGGTACGTAAACAAGCAGGGGGGCACACATTCCTACCTCCTCTGCAGACTAGCCATGAACTTGTGGGACACAGCATTGACTTACTAAGTACAACTGCAAGCACAATTCCTGCCAGGAAGGATAAATACTCTGGCAGACAATCTAAGCAGAAACCTAATGGATACCCACGAGTGGAAATTGGATCCACAAGTCTTCAGCATGATAACAAGGAACTGGGGATGCCCAGACATAGACCTATTTGCCTCCCCTCACAACTGCCAACTACAGAGATTCTGCACAAGGACTTACTACAAACAAGCATGGAAAGTGGATGCTCTTATCTTTCAGCTGGAAAAACCTAACAGTATATGCCTTTCCTCCTCTGCCTCTCCTCCCCAAGGTGTACTCCTCAAGGTCAGACAAGAGAAGCCAAAAATGATACTGATTGCCCCAGACTGGCCCCGCCAGCACTGGTAGCCAATCCTAAAGAGCTTGTCTCAATGCACAGCTTGGATATTACCTCAAATTCCTCACTTATTGACCCAACAAGACAGTCAGATACTGCGCAGCCAGCTCAGGACCTTAAACCTGGCAGCATGATGGATAATGTAGCCATTCAAGACACACCTCTCTCTAAAGCAGTGATGGATGTTATTTTAGAGGCCAGGAGGCCTAGCACCAGAAAATCTTATGCAGAAAAATGGAAGAGATTCTGTGCTTGTAACCAGGCACAAGATATTGACACGATTGTCCCAAATATTCCTCAGATTTTGTAATACTTAACTGAGATGCTGGATAAAGACCTTTCCTTTTCATCAATTAAAATTCATGCCTCTGCCATTTCAGCTCATTACAATACAGAACCACCTATTTTTTCTCATCCATTACTAAGGCAGTACCTCAGAGGAGCCAAAAACATAAGACCCCCAAGGAGAGCACCAGTACCTGCATGGGACCTCAACTATGTCTTGGAAAATCTCACACTGCCTCCGTTTGAGCCAGCCTCTGCAGCTGATATAAAATTCTTATCCTGGAAAACAGCTCTGCTCCTAGCAGTAACATCTGCTAGACGAGTCTCAGAGTTAGTCACTCATGGCTGTGGAACCTTTTATTATTTTCCATCCTGACAGGGTTTCTCTGAGGACAAACCTTACATTTATGCCTAAGGTAGTGTACAGTGTGGCCCTTAACCAAACAATTCATTTGCCAACCTTTTACCCAAACCCACAGAATAAGGGTGAGAGACTTCTGCACTCTTTGGACATTCACAGGCAGCTTCGCTTCTACTTGGACAGAACCAAAGCTTTCAGAAAGACTGAACAACTTCTAGTGGCTTATGCTGCAGGATCACAAGGAAAGCCAATCTCAAAGCAGACTATTTCAAAGTGGATAGGCCACTGCATTAGTTTCTGCTATTCACAGCATGGCAAATCAGTGCCTAAGGGCATTAGGCCACATTCAACCAGAGCAGCAGCCACTTCAGCAGCCTTCCTCAGAGGAGTACCAACCAAAGACATCTTAGAGGCTGCAACTTGGAGTTCAGTGCATACTTTTACAAAGCACTATCACTTACCTCTCTACTCTAAATCCAGGGCAGGCTTTGCCACTGCAGTTCTGCAGGGCCTGATAGCCTCTCCTAATCCTATTTAGCACCAGCCTCCCAAACTTAGCTTTGGGATTCAACCCAATTGTAATGACTGCAGCAGTGAAACACGATGAACATAGTACAGTTGTGTACCTACCATAAATGTAGATGTTCGAGTGTATTCACTGTTTCAGTCCAGGTTACCCTCCCACCATCCCACTTTTCCTTGCTGGGACTTATTTGTACTTCTCTATTCTATACAACATATGTGGTGTATTTGCTTGTAGATGAAGGAAAAGTTGTTTTCTGTGTATGCATGCTTATTGTCATTATTTAGCCTACCATTTTAGGGGCACCTGACATCTGGGGCAAGAAAAATTGATGAAAATGGCATCTGCTGCATCTTTTATACCCCTGGTGCACTGACGCCAGGGAGGAGGTGACAGCAACCGATGCCGGACCTAGACTTTGGAACTCGGGCCGACTGCGGGTAGCCTGCCAGCAGGATAACCCAATTGTAATGACTGCAACAGTGAATACACTCGAACATCTACATTTATGGTAGGTACACAACTGTACTTTTCTGTTGCTCTATGGTATTCTACCCCTGTTAAGGGACCTGGTGAGCAGGGTTGTTCTGAGGCGGATGCTGATTCTTATGGCAGTCCCTTATGTACTCCTAGATTCCTTAGCCACTTGACTGTTTCTGAGGAGTAAGAGTCTCAGTTGTGACTCTCTCTTTGAGATTTCCTTTCGTGATAACGTTTTCAGAATGATGGTATTTTTCAAGTGGGACTGTGCTCAGGTTTCTGATGTTTAGAAGAGATAATATGAGCTTCTGCAAATGGAGTCTCCTAGACCCTTGGCTGTTCCTCCTGATGTTCTTCGTGTTTCACTGTTGCAGTCCTCACATATGGGTTATCCGGCTCCCAGTAGCCCTCAGTCGGCCCAAATACCAGAGTCTTCGGTATATGACATCGGCTGCCGCCGGTTGTAAAACTGATGTTAGAACGTCCAGTATAAAGGGAGGCAGCCAATGCCATTTCCTCAGTCTTTCTTGCCGCGGAGCCAGAAACAGATGCAATTCGCACTGGTGCCGGTCGGCTGTTTACCTACTTTTTGCTTTCCGACTACCAAGTTGGACTCCTTCAGATAAGTACCTCGTTGGGGATCCTCTTTTATTGCTTTAACGAATGTCTGATAAAGTTAATAACTGTCTTGCCTGTGGGAAACAGATTCTGCACCGTGATTTCCATTCCTATTGTGTAACTTGTTTGGGCCTTGAGCACGACGTCCCTAACTGCATTCTCTGAGATTCCTTAAACCCATGTACTGTACTGTAGAGCTAAGAGTTTGTAGAAGCATTTCGGAGTCTGGCCTAAGTTCGTCGGTATGGCGTCTTCTGGTCTCCCAACTTCGGATATACCTAGGAAACGCAAAGACAAGGACTGCAACAGGTGTAGGGTTAAATCTGCTGACGACACACCAATGAAATTGGTCACCCCAGCGGTAGTCATTGAGGTGCTTTCGCAGCCCCTGAAGTCTGCAAATTTCCAGCCACAGGCCTCTGCCAAGACCTTTACGGAGTCCTCCATGCCGCAAGCTGCTATTTCGTCTTCAGACCCTCTGCCTGTTGTTGCCTCAGATGGGTCCGGAGCTGCTTTGCAGGCACCGGCTTCTGAAGCCTCTTCTTTTCAACATGAGACCAGAACCAGACAGACTACCTTACTTCATACTTCTGCAGTTGCTAGGCCTCCCGAGTGCCTCCGGATTGCTAATAAACCTTCCAGCCACAAACCTACTCACAAGCAGACGTCTGCCTCCCCTCTTGTGCCTCAGTCCCAGTTGGTAAAGATGGCTGGTGATCATCTTTCCCTGATTAGGGGCTCTCATCCCCCCCTTCCAAGAGGGCTAGGGAATTATCTCCTGATGTTTTGTCTGTCTCAGATTCTGAGATTTCCAGAATGTCTGCTGGTGAAGAAGGAAATTCTCAACTTTTTTCTGGCTTTGAGGATTCTGATGCTGAATACTCTATCCCTTCTGCCTCCCCTCCAGAAGATTTTTCCTTTGGGGATACTTTGAATACTCTTAGGGAGCACTTTAAATGGGAATGTCAGGATTTTCCTCAGTCTGAGAAAAGAATCGGGGAATGTTTGGATTTGCCACAGCATAAGCCTCTGGCTATGGCTCCAGTTTTGGAAGTTGTGGATGATGTTTTCATGGAAAATTGTTTAACTCCTAATTCTGTTCCTCCTGCTCCCAGAAAACCTGATAGATATTATAGGGTTCCTGATTCTCATCAATTCCTTTTTAAAAACCCTACTGCTGATCCTGAGATTATTTCTCAAGGCCCGAAGGGTGTTAAGGCTACTATTGCTAAAAACCCTGTGCCTTCTGATAAGGAGTCTAGGGCCTTGGAAAGGTGGGGTAAAAAAGTCTATACCTCTGCAACTCTTTCCATTAGATCTGTGAATTGTCTTTTTTCACATGCTTATCAGCAGCATACTTTGGAGGCTATTAAGGCTAAACTTGGGGATATCCCTTCCATGTTGGAGAGCAAAGATGTACAAGACTTACTGAATTCTGCCACTTTAGTTAATAAGCATTCACTTCATTGTGGTTTTGACACTTTGGAGGATTCCTGCAGAGCAGCAGCCACTGGTTCCATTATTAGAAGGCATGCTTGGCTCAGGGAGCAGCCTCTTTCTGAACCTGTTAAATCTATTGCTGGATGTTCCTTTGCACAAAGACAATCTTTTTAGTAATAAGGCTGAGGAGATACTGAAGAAGTTCGAGGATAAGGTGAAATCTATGCAAGCTGTAAAAGCTTTCTTTCGGGTTCAGCCTCCTTGATTTAGTAGGCATTATCCTTCCAAAAATTGGTCTTTCCCTGATCTTGGCAAGCAGGGTCGCCCTAGGCATTTCAGATCTTCCAGAGGGCAGGCTTCTGCACCTCAAAAGGCTAAACAATGGCATTCTTCTTCTGCTAAATTGGGGAGTTCTAAGCCAGCTTCCCAAAGCAAACATTCTCAATGACTCTGGCCTCCTTGTGCCTACCTCTGCAGGCCCTGGGTTTCCTTTGGGGGGAAGGTTAGCCACGTTCGCAAAGGTATGGTCTACCATCACAGATGACAAATGGGTGCTCAAAATAGTAAACCAAGGTTACAAGTTTTAGTTTCACACCTTCCCTGTTCTGTAAGGGTACCCAGACATACCCAGAACTCTCGGGGCAGAAGTAGAAATTCAAATTTCTTCTCTGCTGACTATGGGGGCTTATAGAGCCAGTTCCTGCAAATCAGGCAGGCCTAGGTTTTTATTAGACTTTTTCTGGTACCCAAGAAAGGGGGCACCTGGCACCCTATTCTGGATCTGTCTATTCTAAACACTTCTCTGGTGATTCCCAAATTCAAGATGCTCACCCTTCAACAGTTACTACCAATGCTGGGCAAGGATTCATGGCTGGTAACTTTGGATCTCAAGAAGGCTTATCTGCACATCCCAGTAAGGGAAAGTTGCAGGCAGTTCCTTTGCTTCAGGGCTGGGGAGCAACACTTACAATTCTCTGCACTGCCTTTTTTCTTATCTACTGCTCCCAGAGTTTTTACAAAGTGCCTGGCTCCAGCCATTGCTTTTTGCAGGCAGAGAAACATTCAAATTTATCCTTACCTAGACGACTGTCTCATTCAAGCAAACTCCCCAGAACAACTAGAAAAGGATTTGGATTTTGTGAAGAACATTCTCACCTCTTCGGGTTACACACTCAACAAAAAGAAGTCAGAGATGGTTCCTACAAGGGAGATTGTCTTCCTGGGAGCGAGTCTGAATACAGCCACCCAGATGGTATTCCTCCTTCAACAGAAGCAAGAAGATCTTTCGGCTTACTTCATGAACTTGGCAAGCCTGACCCAGCTCTCTGCAAGGCAATTCCTGCAAGCACTGGGGTTCATGGCTTCATGTATTTTGATGATCCCATATGCAAGGCTGCCTATGAGAAAACTTAAATGGTACTTCAAGAATCTTTGGTGTCAACACACACAGGACTTAGACTTGATTCTTCCCCTAATTCCCTGTCTACAAATGGAGTTCTTCTGGTGGACGACAGCCTGTTCTCAGAACAAGGGTCTGCCTTTCTGCCCACCACCTGCCAGCCAGACTCACCACAGACGCCTCAGATGTTGCATGGAGGGCTCATATGGAAGGCAGGGGCATACAGGAGACTTGGAGCACCCAGCAGATTCATCTGCACATAAACTTAAAATAATTGACAGTGCAGCAGGCCTTGCTGGCTTTCAAGGACCTACTCTACCCTGGGACTCTGCTGATCAGGACAATACAATACCACAGTAATGTACATCAACAAGCAGGGAGACTCACTCTTACCCCTTGTGAAGACAAAGCATGAGACTGTGGTCCATAGCAGCATCCATGGGCATACATCTAATAGCCCAGTACCTTCCAGGGAGGCTAAACTCCTTGGCAGATCATTTGAGCAGACATTGTCTGGATCCTCACGAGTGGCAACTGAACAAGGTCATTTTCCATTGCATCACTCAACATTGGGGCACCCCACAAGTGGATCTTTTCTCCTCTCACAACAATCATCTGTTTCCAACCTTCTGCACCAGGGAGTTTCACAACAAAGCTTGGAGGGTGGACATGTCCTTCCCATGGACACATCTCTCAGTTTATGCATTCCCTCCTCTGCCTCTTCTTCCCAGAGTGCTGCTAAAGATAAGGGGGAAAAGAAAGCTATTTTAATAGCTCCAGATTGGCCCAGGCAGCATTGGTATCCCCTCCTTTGCAGCCTTTCCCAGGCTCAGCCTTGCCATCTTCCCCTGGTACCAGATCTGTTGGTTCAGGAAGGGGGGGGGGAGTTCCTTCATCCTCATCTTCAAACTCTGCATGTAACTGCCTAGCTAATACTTTAAATCTTTCCCAACAGGTGGTTGAAGTTCTTCATGAGGCCAGGAGGCCTAACACCAGAAAATCGTATGCAGATAAATGGAAGAGATTTTGCTTTTGGATGCCGGCTAAAGGAGATTTTCATTTCTCTACTTTGAACTTTGGCATCTCTACTGCCCCAGTGGTATTCACCAAATTCCTCACTCCTTTGATTGCTATCTGCAAGTAAATATGAGATACAGGCCTTTCCCTGCCTAGACAACTTGCTTATTCAGGCCTTCTCTCCAGAGGTCTTACTTAAGCATCTATACTTTTTAGTTTTTCTCCTGCAAAGCCTTGGGTTTACTAAAGATTTTAAGAAGTCTTTTCTGACTCCTCAGAACCATGTGTTTCTGAGATGCAGGATCCAGTTTGTTCCAACACTGGCATCCCTGCCTCCTCCCAAGACCTTAACTGTCATTGCTTTCTTTCGGTCTCTTCTTCCCCTGGCTTCAATCACAGCCAGAGAATTTCTGAGGGCTGTGGGTTACATGACAACCACCATCCCTGTGCTCTCTCTAGCCAAGCTCCACCCAAGAAAGCTCCAGTGGTTTCTACAGTCAGTTTGGCTTCAAAATTCTCATCCTCCAAATTTTCTAATCCCTATTGTGTGCCTCAAGCTGGAACTTCACTGGTGGAGTCATCAGTTGTCCCTCAACCCGGGGCTTCCTTTTCAACCTCCACTCTCCTCAGGAACTTTTCACAGATGCCTCCAATGTGGGCAGGAAGGCCTTCTTTAGCCCACTGAAGGTGCAGGTCCTTTGGTTGCTTCAATAAAAGAAAGACCACATCAGTGTTGGAGATGAGAGCTCTTTTGCTGGCTGTTCAGGCTTTCCATTCTCTCTCATTTCGAGGACCTGTCAAGATTCACACAGACAATACCATAGTAATGTGGTATGTCAACAAGCAGAGGGGGCAAGGTCATAACTCCTATGCAGGTTAGCCCTTCATGTGAGGGACCTAGCTGTCCAGTAACCGGTGACCCTTCAGACAGTTTACTTTCCCTATCAGAATGTAGTGACAGATTCTCTGAGCAAGTCCATAACACAATCCCACGAGTGGCTGCTTCACAGGGATTTGTTTCTGGGTACTGTCCACCAGTGTGGTACTCCTCGTGTAGGTCTATTTGCCTCCACTCTGGATAGACAACTTCCTTTATTTTGTGCCAGAATCCCGTGTCCTCTGGCTTGGACGGTGGAAGCCCTCTCTTTCTTGGGTGGGGATGTTTCTTTACACCTTTCTTTCCCTCCATCTCATTTTGAAAGTCCTGTTCTGTATAAATCAGGATGCTCCCAAAATCTTGCTGCTGACTCACTTTTGACCTGACAGTATTAGTTCCCTCTTTTCCTGCCCTGGATCTGCTTGCACAAGACAAGGGATCTCTTACCCATCCACATCAGTCCACTCTTCATCTGAACTTTTGGATGATAGGGTTTTGATCCCCTATAAACACTTTTTTTTCTGAGGACTTGCTTCTGGTCTTGCAGGAGGCCAGGAAATCCACTACTAGGAGATCTTACTTATCCAGCTGGAAGTGGTTTTCTGTTTGGTGTCTTTCTCATAACGTGGATTCACTTACTCTTGATGTTCCTTTGGTTCTCCCTTATTTGTGTGAATTGTTGAATGCTGGGTTGGAAGATTCTTCTTTTAAGGCCCCCTGTCTCACCTTTCTCTGCTTGTCTGCCTTTGACTCCTCCCTCAGCCTCTAGATTTGAGGCCAAACAATTTCTTAAAGGAGTCCTTCACATCAGGCCTTCCAGGAAGTCTCTCTCTCTTTCCTGGGACTTTAATTTTGTTTTAGAAAAATTGACAAGGGCTCCTTTTGAGCTTGCTGCTTCAACTTTCTTACAGCATTGTTCTTGGAAGACTTCTTTTGGCCCGAACTTCTGCCAGATGGGTGTCTGAGCTGCATGCCCTTACGGCTGCTCTTTTTTTTAGTTTTCCATAAAGACAGGGTGTCCCTTTGTACTACTACTCCTTTTATGCCCAGGGTGGTTAATGGGTTCTCTCTTAATCAGTCTATTCATTTGCCCTTCTCTGCACTCTGCTAGTGAGGTTTTGCACACCTTGGGTTTGCATAGACAACTCTGCTATTATTTGGATAAGACTAAAGCTTTTCATAAATCTGAGCAGCATTTTTTTCTTTTTATTCTAAGTCTTTAGGTTTAGCAGTTTCCAAGCAAACCATTTCTTCTTGGATATCACTTTGTTTTTGCTATTCTTTTCATGGAAAGAGCCTTCCTTCTTCAGCTAAGGCTTATTCTACTATGGCTGTGATGACTTCTGGTGCATTTTGCAAAGGTTTGGGTACTAATAATGTTCTTGAGGCAGCTACCTGGTCTTCTGTGCATGTCTTTACCAAGCACTTTAAGTTGGATGTGATTTTTAAGGCCATAGCTGACTTAGCCAGGGCCCTTCTCCATAGCTTTCTAGGGAGGCCTGCGCTCTCTTCCTCTTCCCAGTTTTCTTCCTGATGTATTGCGCACTCCAAATTATAAGAACACTGCAACAGTGATATGGAAGGACATAGTACAGTTGTGTAAAATCGTACCCTAACAGTAGATGTCCTTTTCTTCACTGTTGCAGTATGTGCTCTCTTCCTCTGGTCCTTTTTCCTTCTGGATGTGCTTGTTACCTAAGAGTTTCCTTGGACTGTGGTTCCTACTGGGGATTTTCATTTTTGAGGATGGTACATATGGACATCCACTTTATGTCCGATGCCATGCACAGGGAGCATACTTGTGATGTATGGTGAACCCATTACAACCTAAAGGGTTTGGTATACTGGCCGTCAGGCTGCCCTTGGCAGTGCATCCCTATTGTAAAGATTACTGCAACAGTGAAGTGAAGCGCATCTACTGTTATAGTTAGATTTTACACAACTGTGCTTTCAAGGCCCACTAACGATGTTTTCCTATTTACCACTTTCCTCTGGATCATCATTGCTCTATTAATGTTAGATGTTGCCTCTCCATCAGAAAACCACGTTATTCTTTATCTTTCAGTATGGCGATATTGTTGCCATTCTCTAAGGTAGTGTAGACATAAACCCTTTATAATCAGAGCTTAAAATTGAAATTGGCCTGTTTGAGGCTGGGTCGGTAGGCTGTTTTACCCTCTTGGAAATACAGCCACCGTATCTTTCTTCAAAGATGCTGATACTCTCTCTCCTTTTAAAATATTCTTAAGTAAAACCTTCCAGATCTTTATCATTTTTTCCTCTTCTTACTTACAAATTTTTTCTGCAATACCATCTATATCTGAAGACTGCCGAGTTGATTACTCCTTAGAATGTTTCTCTCATCTTCTATTTTAGCTATTAATTAATGACCCCATCTTCCTGTAACTTTGACATTAAGTCTTTTGTAAATATTTCCATTTATGCTTTTTTTCTGGATTTCCTCTCAATTTTCTGATTTACATGAATGTGCGTAGATTTTCTGAAGCAAATCCATCACATCTATAGGATCACTGATTAGTTTTCTTGTCATGCTCCTTAGGTTTGGCAACATCTCCCTACTTTTCTGCTGCCCTAAGTCATGCTGCGAATGTTTTTTGTGCTTTGGAGTATTCAGAAATACTTGCTTAACAGCAGCCTTTCAAAACTGGTGTGTATTATGCACATACACATGTTTTCTTATTTCCGCATTTAGAACTCGACTATTGTTCCTCTCTTTCTTTGAGATCTGCCTTTTGTGATAATTTGACCTTTGACAACCCTAAATAATTCCCATTATTGTCTCCCATCTTTCTGTTATTTCTAACTCAATTTTAATTTTATTTCACCCTCTATCTATTACAAATTCTTTATTTTCCCTAATAACTCTCAAATCATTTATACTTCCCATTCCTTAAATTCTTCTATTTTATGTCATTATCTTGCATCTTTATCTTGGTCTTTATTGGTACATGATCTAAAAGTTATTGCGTAGGTTTCAAAGCTTTCAAGTAAATATTTATGCTCCTGTTGTATGTAATTTCTGTCCAGTCTAGCCCAGTTTTTGTACCTTAAGGAATATGCAAATTCTGTCTGAGCTCTTGCTAGTAAATTCACATCTTTTATTCTATATATTCTGAAATATGCCCTTTTTTTGTTATATTTTTTCTTCTAGTCACCCCTGAAACATCCTGTTACATATCAGGTTCCAGTGCTGACACAATTTGCATTCAACAGGAAATATAGTTTATTTCTTTGAAAATTCTTTAATCTCCATAGTAGTAGCTTTTTAGGTGGATTGTAAAATCATGTAATCTTTCCCACCATTAACCTCTAATTACCTCATATCTACTACTGTTGTATTTCCTGTCCTCTTCTGTCACTTTTGGCCCTGTGTAGGTATTACCCCACATTTTCCTTTGTTCTTGATAACGTGCTGAATAGCCATTCTGAGTTCATTTATTTGCCAAATTCACATGCTCATTTCTATCCAAATGAGTCTCCTGTAACATTGCTATTTGCACCCTATACATATTAATATCATTCAGTGTTTAGCTTTTTCTGTATACTTGCAATGCCATTTTCATTCCATGATAAAGTAGTAAGACGCTATTACTGTCAAACTTTCTGCATGACATTTCTTTTGAATGTGGTATCTGCTCTTGTCCCCAAGAAGAGTTTCTAGAGTGTGTTTGACTTCCATTCCAGTACACTCAGTGTTTCAGCCTTCAGCAGTTGACCCCAGTGTAATTCAAGTCAACAATTACACAAAAATACTAAAAACCAAGATATGGCCTATGGCTTACAAGACCGCTGATGTGTCTGATTCAGGCATGGAGTAACCACTCCTGCTCAAACCAAAGAAAGGGGCAGGCATCCACCCTTTCCAAAGCCATACATCACAGTGTTCTCTTTCTATAGAGACTGACACCATATACACTTAAGCTTTGTCCACTCCTTTATTGAAGGAGGTAACAGAATGATTTTCTTTTGACAACATTTTGTTTAAAGACTTTTGCTCCCTACAGTCTGGGTCTTCTCCAGAGTTGAAAAGAAAAACATTTCTCTTCCCTTCAGATTGATTCAGACTCTGATGTGCAGGAAGTTGGCTTCAGTTATGCCTCCCATGTTTGTACTCTAATAAATTGTTAGTACGAGTTACAGGAAAATATTACTTATGATTTCCCAGTGGTAGAATTATCTTTTTCTGAAACTGTTGGCAGAATGAAAGTGTTTAAGAAACAAAAGGACTTTTCTGAGACCGAACCGAGATTAATTTAGATTGATTCTCCAATTACTAGCTATTTCTATAACTTTGCAGCTCTCAAAGATGTCTTTAATGTAGCCAGTTTCCAGTCCAAAGAAATGACACATTATACAAGGTTCTTTAATCTCGCAAATTCCTCTTTAGTAACCCTACAGCTTATCCTTTTGTTTCTTAAAACCAACCTATTGTATCTTCTGGCTTCTAAACCCATTCTTTCAGATAACGATGGTAGAAATTTGGATTAGGAAAGAAGTTATACATTTCTTCCACCTTGGCCTTCATAGTAGGTAATGGTCCTGACCTTCCTTCAGAGACTAAGACCATCTTTAAATTCTTTTATCACTGGTTACAAAACTTTCTTGGATGCTGTTTCCAGAACTGCTGTCACTGGGTTGGTTATGTGGAGATTTGTTTGGCTATGCACGCAATTTACTAGAGGATGTTAAGGCAGAACTTTTGAATTCATTTCTGGACAGAAGTTTTATTTGGATCTTTCTCTGCTGATGTTCTCAAGAAGAAGCTGGTGTATATTCAGATTTCAGCTGCAAGCAGTATATCTAACAGTTTGTCTTTTATTTTCCCTTTTGGTTTGTGTCTCTCCTGTTTTGAAGTGTGGGACATCATGTATTAAAAGTGCTCATTAAAGGAGAGGCTGTTGTAAATAGCTGGTCTGATTTAAATTTTAAAGGCAGTGTTGGTAGGTGTGTGTGTGGTTTTGTTATACAGTTTTGACACATCCAGAATGTTGTATCTGTGTAAGATGGACCAGATGGATGAATTTTGTTGGGCTGACTTAGTAAATTAAGGTGCCTTCTCTCTAAGATATAAATGTAACATGTTTAGTAAAATGAGAGGGAAGGGAAGACGCATATGATATGTAAATCTTATTTATTTGACATTTGTTAATCAGGTTAGTCCGACTGGGCCAGTAGCCCCTTTCAACTGGAGGCCCGAGGAGAAAAGCTCCATAGGAGTAATGCCATTGCACATTGTATGTAGGATTTACACATAGGCTAAGATAAATACAAATTGGCAGTATATAATCAGAAAATAGAAACAAATAGTCCACTGTACAGAGGTTTGTGCATAAAAGTACAATTGACAATATGCACAAAGAAAAATACAATTTACAATATGTCTAATAGTGAGATGAGACAGCATGCTAGTAGACTACAATATGCATAATTGGGAAAAATACTATTATTAGTACGTGTAGGTGTAAGGTGGGCCAGCAGGCAAGAAACAAGTCTGAAAGTTCAAATATAGGAGTTAAGGCTCCATACAGTAGGAAGACATTTTAGACTGGGACAATGTACAAGAGGTTAGTACCATAATATTGGAAGAGTAAGGATAGATGCTGTGTTGAATCATTACTTGAGCAAGTCCAAGTTAAACGGAAGGTATCAAGTGTAGTTTTGAAGGAAATTGGGTTAGAGATTTGTCTAACACTGAGAGGGAGCTTATTCCAAGTGTTGGCCACAAAGTAGTTGTAGAGGAGTTTACCAGTTTTTTTTTATGGGGCATATACAGTTGTAGAAGGTGGTGGTGGGAACTGCAGAGAGTACGGTTGGGAGTGTGAGGCTGGATGAGAGTGGATAGAGGCGGCCAGGTGGTGGGATCATAAAATATGGATTGGATCATGAAAAGTTGGGGCAGTAGGATTTGATGGAGTTCCAGCCATTGCAGACTTTTCAAGGCTGGGCAGTGATGATAGTGGTAGGGTTGGTTTGTGGTGAATCTTGCAGTTTTGTTATAGGTGATTTCCAGTTTAGATAGGTTAGCTTGGACACAAGTGTGGATGGGGCAGCATAGAGAGGGTTGGGAGTAGAAAAGCCTGTGCAAGAGATCTAGAAGCATTAGTAAGGAATTTTTTATACCTGTATAACATGCCTAGTTTTTGATGCGTCTTTTTAACACATTGCTGAATAGGGAGGTCGAATTTCAGCTGGTCATCGACAATAACTCCTAACAGTTTTGTGTGAGATTCTACAGAGGTAATTGTTTAGGGAAGCAAAAGTAAAGGTAGATGTTATGTAGTCCAATCTCGCCTACATTCTTACCCGTGGATTCGGAGCCAAATATCGGCTCCGACTCTGCCAGACTTTTCTAGCTCGAAGTCGTCTATTGGCTGGGCTAAGAAGGTATCCCATGTTGGACTGCTCCATATCCCCAGATCTTGTGTGCCGCTCGTGTAGCTCGGACGTGGTCTCGCTGTTGGCTGTGGCCAAGTACCCTTTTTTCTAATTATTCTTGAGAGATTTTGCTGAAAACAAAAGCTATTTTAATAGCTATTTCCTTAGTGTTTTTTGGGCTTAATTTTTGTGTGATTGGTTGTTGTGGTATCCCGGTAGCTGTTCCAACGGGCTAAGCCCATTTCAGTTAGAGGACCTAGTCCGTCTCCTTTCTTGTCTCTGTTTTTGTTCTTGGCTTCTAAAACCATTTAAATTAGAGGTTTTAGTGCCTTCAGTGGCAAAACAACTGATTTAGTTAGAGGTTTGTTAGTCCTAATCGTCCTAGTGTGTGTCCCTTTGACACTGTCTGTTCAGTAGTTCGTGGAGATTTTTGTTCAGCTAAGTTCCTGTGCTTAGTGTGGTGTTTTTTGTGTGCCTGTAGTGGTGTTTTTCCAGTCAGGCAGTGACTTCTCATTGGTTGGGCTTGGTGATTATTTCAAGATGTCTAAGGATTCCAAGGAGCACAAACCTTCGGGTTTTAAAAAGTGCTCTAAGTGTGGCTGCAAGATGTCCATCACCGATGGACAATTCAGTATGCGTTTATTGTCTGGGAGCAATCCACCTGCAAGGAGTCCTGTAGCTTCTGCCATGCTTTTAGTCCCAGGGTGCTCCAAGAAAGAAAGAATAAATTAATCCTGAAGGGACTCTTAAAACCCTCGTTAGAAGAGGCAATAGATTCGGCTTCCAGCTCAAAGTCAAAATCCACTAAATCTAAAAAGAGATCTCCGGCTCGGTCAGTCTCCTCGGAGCCACCGGAGAGTGATGATACTAGCTTCGACCTCCTCGGCTCCACTGTCCTCGGGGCCGCAGGAAGTGTCGGTGTTGATGGAACTGGTGTCTGCTCCAGTTATATTGGAACCTCTTTGGAGCCGATTGCCCGATACTAGACCAGTGTCTCCTGAGAGGAGATCCAGATCTCCCTCCCTGTCCTCCAAATCCTCCAGGACACTTTCAGATGTGGATGTCGATAGGGTGGTACAGAGGCTCCTGCAGTCACCGGTTTTGGCTAAATTGTTCTCCGCTCCGTCCCAGTCAGCTCCGGAGCCTGTTCCGTTATCTTCTTCAATTCCTCCGAGCGCATCTCTGTCGTCGGAGCCGGAATGCTCCGTTCCATGTGATGATCCTAGGTCGGTGCCGATGGCCCCTCCAGGCTCATCGATGCCAACATCAGCTTCGACCCCGTCGGCTCCATCCACGGAGTTTGGGACTCGGGATTCCTCGGTTGGGCCCGAGGGGGACACCTCAGGACACCTTTCGGTTCTGAGTTTCCATCTCGGTGCCTCGGCTCGTGGAACCCCGGCTCCTGTCATGATCTCGGAGGCGGCCGGTCCTCGGATTCGGGGGGCCCAGCTTTTGAGGCCATGTGGAGTGCGCTGGCAAGATCTTCAGCCACGTCATTTGGGTTGGTCATTCTGTCCCCTACCACTCCGGTGAGAGCCTCTAATTGCCACCTATCTGTAGACAGGGGAGCCCCAAGGCCTAAGGATGCCCCCATGAGTGGTCCCCAAGTTTCTGAGGGCCCCTCAGAGTCTTTGCCTGAGGAGCCCCCCCAGAAAGGAAACGTGCAAGAGGAAGCACATAGACTCCCAGGATGAGTCTCTCACCTCAGATACCAACCTCGAGGAATCGGAGGGGTCCCCCAAGTCGTCATCTGATGATGTTTCTTTCTCAGACATCCTGGAGATATTGAAACAAAGAGGTGACTGGCTGTCCAAAGCCCCCTCCGAGGAGGAGTCTGTCTTCCTTAAGGCCTTTGTGCTCAGCCCTCTGCCTCCTGGGTGTCCCCACCCTTCAAGCTCCTGGATTTAATTTGTTGGAGGGTGTGGGAGAACCTTATTCTGTGGAACCCGTACCCAGGAGACCCAATAAATTTGTCTGTTCCCCCGGGTAAGGAGTTTTTGTCCAAAGGGGACCTTGTGGATGCCATGGTGGTGGCGGCCACTCAAAAGGAAGTAGCTGAGACCTCTTCCTCCGTTCATCCTCCTAACAAGGAGTCTAGGACCATGGACCGGTACGGGAAGCATACCCTCTCATCAGCAACCTTTACCTTACGGTCGCTGAACTACCTGTCTCATTTTACTCTGCTCCAGAGAGATCTCATCAAGGAGTTAGGAAATACTCTCACGGGTAACATTCCTGCAGCGGTGGCCCAGACAGTTAATGCTCAGGTCTCTACCCTCAACTCCATCGTTAACTCCAACATGCGGCTCATTTCATACGCAGCCGAGGGAGCGATTAGGGCAGCAAGCTCAGGAGTCGCCCTTAAGAGGCAAGCCTGGATGCGCCTTTGTCATTTCGCGGAGGCCTTCAAGTCTTCTTTCACTGACACCCCCTTTGATGGTTCTTCTTTGTTCGGAACCAAGGTGAAAGACACCCTCACCAGGTGCGAGCAAGAGGGAAAGACTCTGCTGTAGGGGTCCGTTTTTCCCTTCCCTCTAGGCCTTACCCCAAGGCCCAGAGGGGGGGGAGATGTGGTTCAAAAAATCACAGAGATTCTTTCCCGGTGCACAGGGTGAGCCCCCCTCCAGAGGCAGAGGAGGGGGAGGTTATTCAGGGAGATGCCGCCCTAGAGGCAGAGGGGTCCCCGCAATTCGGGAGACCACAATTCCTTTTGTGGCTCTTCCTGCCGTCGTTCCTGATGGGATATCCGACTGTGCTTTTCCGGAGCCAGTCGGGGGCAGAATATCGTTATACCCGGAAGCCTGGCAAAGCATTACCCAGGACCGATGGGTATTACAAATAATTTCTAGAGGTTATGTCATCCCCTTTTCGTCAGATCCCCATCCAGTCAGAAAAATCCCAGATGTTCCACCCAGTCAAAGGGATCACGCAGCTTCAGAGGTTTCAAAGCTGCTAGAGAAAGGAGCCATCCAGCATGTCCCCTCTGACCAGATCGGATTAGGGACTTAAGTTTCTTTTTGGTGCTGAAAAGAACAGGGGACCTGAGACCCATATTAGATCTCAGTCAACTAAACAACTACGTACAAAAGTCCAAGTTCCGTATGGTCACTCTACAGTCAATTCTCCCGTTGTTGGGAAAGGAAGTATGGATGTGCTCCATAGTCCTCAAGGATGCTTACTACCACATCAAAATGGACAGGGCATCCAGGAGTCACCTAGGCTTCTGGCTGGGAGCCAGTCATTTTCAGTTTCGAGCCCTGCCCTTTGGTCTCACCACAGCCCCCAGGGTGTTCATCAAGTGTATGGTGGTGGTGACAGCTCACTTGAGACGTCAAGGATTCCAAGTTTTTCTGTATCTGGATGACTGGCTCCTCACCGCCTGCACCAGGCATCTACTAATCCAAACCAGGGACGCTACCATCACTCTCTGTCAACAGTTAGGCATAACATTGAATTGGAAAAAATTGCCTTGTTCCCCTCACAGCGTGTCATTTTTATAGGTGCAGAGCTAGACACCGTTCAAATGCGAGCCTTTCTACCGCAGGAAAGAATCAGAGTCTTACAGCAACAAGTGCGTGCCCTGCTACCACTGAGGAAAGCGAAGGCAAGATGGGTTCTCCAGCTGCTGGGGACTATGGCAGCAACAATTACGTTAGTCCCTCTAGCAAGACTGCACATGAGGCTCCTTCAATGGCTCCTCTTCGTTCAATGGTCTCTCCAGAAACTTCCACTTTCCCACACTAATTTGGTCATGGACAGATGCAATCCGGATCTCAGTTGGTGGCTTTGCACCAGCAATCTGAACAAGGGGAAACCCTTAGTTCCACTTCCCCTGGTTGCCACAGTGACCACGGATGCCTCCCAGATGGGATGGGGGCATTATCTCGGCAGGACAGTCCAAGGCACGTGGCAAGATCACAAGATACATCTGCATATCAATGTCCTAGAGATGAGAGTGGTGCTACTTGTGTTGCAGGCACTTCAGAGCTTTTTGCCTCTCGGGACTATTGCAATACACTCGGACAATGTCAGTGGTGTAGTATCTGACCAAACAGGGAGGAACCAGATCATATCCCCTGTGCAGAGAGACCATGCGAGTGTGGCAGTGGGCAGTATCTTCCCAACGGTTTCTGGTGACAATGCACATTCCGGGGAAGTCCAACGTGATAGACAGGCTAAGCAGAGCTATTCTGATGTCTTACGAGTGGTCCCTGAATTGTCTAGTGGCGGAACGAATCTTCAGCAGATGGGTCTCCCTTGCTGCGACCTTTTTGTCAGCCCCCTCAATGCCAAATGCAGCAGCTACTTCACGTTGATCCCCCCCCACAGAGGGAGTCGCCCAGGGACTATCTAGTCCACGATTGGCCCTCTGGTCTGCTTTATGCTTTCCCTCCGTTTCCCTAGCTATCAAAAGTGATTCAGAAAGCTATAGCCTTGGGAAGCAGAATGATTCTCATTGCTCCACACTGGCCTCGTCAAGTCTGGTTCCCCTTTCTCCATCCCTACATTGTGGACACACCTTGGACTCTGGACCCTCAACCAGACGTACTGACACACATGTCGGGACAGTTCCACCCCTTGCTGCGGACCCTCCGGTTGACAGCCTGGCTACTCCACTTTCGTCATTAGTTAGGCTTCATCATTTTTCACTAGAGGTAGTTCATATTTTATCTTCCTCTCATAAGCCGTCTACTAGGAAGATTTATTCCAGCAAATGGAAGAGGTTTTTTATTTGGGCAAGTACCCAAGGAATTGACCCTTACACAGCTCCAATTGCTTCTGTCTTGGAGTTTTTGTCTACACTTTTCCAGCAGGGCTCAGCATCCGCTAACATTAAAGTTCAATTTGCAGCAATTTCTAACTTTCATGTTGCTAATGAGCCTAGTCTAATGGCTCACAGACTCTGTAAGGCTTTCCTGAAAGGCACCCAGTTACTCAGTCCTCCTGTTTCAGAACCTATCATGCCCTGGGATCTAAATTTTGTTCTGCAAGCCCTTACTTCTCCACCCTTTGAGCCTGCAGCTACCTGTGATTTAAAATTCTTGACCTGGAAAACTGCCTTTTTAGTAGCCATCACATCAGCTAGATGTGTGTCAGAAATTCAGGCTCTTTCTATCAAACCTTCATACTTGATCTTTCTTAAAGACAGGGTTTCTCTTAGACCAAACCCTTCCTTTCTTCCTAAAGTGGCGTCCATATCTAATCTTAATCAATCTATTGAGTTGCCAGTGTTTCCCCATTTTTCAAACAAGGCAGAATTTAGATTTCATCAATTGGATGTACACAGGCAGTTACGTTTCTGTCTGCACAGAACCAAAGCTCTCCAAAAATCTGTTCAACTGTTTGTCTCTCTTTCGGAGAACAGAATTGGGTCCCCTGTCTCCAAGATCACCCTATCCAGATGGATATCAAATTGCATCTCTTTCACTTATTCCTCAGGGGGAAAATACCTGCCGTTTCCAGTCAAGGCTCACTCTACTTGGACTGTATCCACTTCTACAGCTTATCAGGCCAGATTATCTATGGATGATATTTGTGCTGCAGCTACCTGGGCTTCTCCACACATCTTTGTTACTCATTACAAGCTGGACGTGGTATGTAGGAGTAGTTCTTCCTTTGGTTCCACAGTACTCATGAGTATCTTCCTCTGAGCCACCCAGGATGTAGGTGCTGGGGACGCTGTCCCACGAATAGGAATGTAGTCGAGATTGGACTACATAACATCGACGTTATGTACTCACCATAACGTTCGATGTATGTAGTCCATCTCTCCTCACATTCGTACTTACCCTCCCACCTTTCCCCCTTCCTGGAGGATCTGGAGGTTAGGGCTGTTTTTTAGAGCTCCCTTCACCTTTGTTTTATTCCTTTTTCTTGGATGTTGTTATGCATGAGGTATGAGTGTGGTGTTCGCAGCAAACTAAGATCTGGGGATATGGAGCAGTGCAACATGGGATACCTTCTTAGCCCAGCCAATAGAAGACTTCGAGCTAGAAAAGTTTGGCCGAGTCAGAGCCAATATTCGGCTCCGAACCCACGGGTAAGAATGTGAGGTGAGATGGACTACATACATCGAACGTTATGGTGAGTACATAACTTCATGTTTTAAGATGTTTGAGAGATTTATGGAGAAATAATAGAAGTATTGTTTTCTTTGGGTTGAGTAGCAGTTTTGGAGTTGAGACATTTTTTCAAAAGAGTGCAGGGATTCTTGGGTGTGGAGATGAGTAATATTGTCAGAGGTGGAGATGATGGTAGAATCATCGGCATACTGTATTACAGAGGAGAGTGGGAAGGAAGCGTATAGGTCGTTAAGATATTGAATAATAGGGGCGCAAGGATGGAGCCTTGGGGTACCCCAGTTTGGACTGATTGAAGAGGAGAGGTTGGATTGCCATTTAACAGCTTGACGTCCGTTAGAGAGATAGCTAGAGAACCAAGACAGAGCAGAGTCTGAGAGATTAAGGGTCAAAAGTTTGTACAGAAGCAGTTGGTGAGAGAGAATGTCAATGGCTTTGGAGAGATTGAGAAATGAGCAGGAGATTAGTTTGTTGTCACGAGAGATTGCAGTGGAATTTTTGAAAGATACAAGAGCAGTGACTGTACTGTGCTTTGGGTGGAAGCCATGTTGTGTAGGTGTAAGAGGATATTCTTGCAAGAGGTAGTGGAGGAGCTGTTTATGAATACATATTTCTAGAATTTTTGACAGAGGAGACTGAATGGCAATAGGTCTGAAATTAGAGGGGTCAGTAAAGTTGTCACCTTTATGTAGGAGTATGCTGTAGGATTTCTTCCAGATACCAGGAACAGTGTTTTCCTTAATTGACCTGTTGAATAAGATGGAGCTGGGATAGGCAACAGTACTGGCAGCAAGCTTTAGGAAATGTTGTAGGTAGGTTATCAGCAGATGGAGAGCATGTTTTCAGTTTGCCAAGAAGTGACTTGATATAAGATGTGGGTATAGGTTTGAGAGAAGAGGTTGTGTGGGTGACGGGGGGGAGTGGGATGAGTAGTGGTACTACTATTGGTCAAGTTACGAATTGAGTCAATGAAGAAGGTATTAAGTAAGGTGGCTGTGTCAGTGGGAGAGCTGTAAAGGTATGAATTTGGTGCTGAAGGGCACCCAGGATGCAGTAGCTTATTTACTGATTGCCAGAATTTTTGGGGATTGGAATGGGGATTGTTTAGTGGCTTTTGAAAGTTTTTTTTTTTATTGGGGTGTCTCCATTTTTTGCATGTGCTACCTCTTTTATTCATAAGTTCATGGGTGGGTTGTGTTAACCGGGCAGCATAGTGGGTTTTAATTAATATTTTCCATGTGGGGGCTTGACTGTTGAGGGTTGTTAAGATGTTAAAGGCCTGGACGGCTTCCTGCAGGGGGAGGTCTTGGAGGAAGGACCAGTTAATCATGGAGAGAGAGTGGTTGAAAGTGTCTGCATTAAAGTTTGAGAGATTACGGTGCTCTCTCTACTGCTGGATATTGTGTAGTTTGGGTGGGTGTCTTATTATAGAGATGGGATGGTGGTCACTTAGGCTGTCAGGAAAGGTTGATGTGTTGATAGCAGCTGGGGCAAGAGGTAAGGATCCAGTCAAATGTGGAGCCATGACTGGTTTATTTACTGATGTGAGTAGGAGTGGTGATTAGTTGAATGAAGCCGTAGAGGTTGATAGTGGTGTTTGGGGAGTCAGCATTGAGGCCACTTATGTCAATATTAACATCGCCTACAATAACAGTTTCATAAGAGTCTTAGAAATCCAGGAGAGAAAGTGCTCTAGCATAGGGATGTTTTTTTCCTGGTGGAATGTAGATGGAGGCAGTGGCTAATTCTTTTGTGATTGTTCAGGTTACAGAAGATGAGTAGTTCTGCAGGGTGGAAGTTTGGGGGTGTTATTGATAATGGATGGAGCTGATTAGAGAAGAATAGGAATGCCACCACCTTTTTCTTAAGTCTGTCATCAAATGATATTGTAGCCTGGGGGGAGAAATTCAAAGTTAGTTATATGTGGCTTAATCCATGTTTCAGAGAAGGAGAGAATGTTGGGGGCGTGTAAGGATATCCAGGCATGAAATGGAGAAATTTTGTTCATGATGCTTTGTATATTTATGGATAGAATCTATAGGGTTTTGGTGGAAGAGGATGGGAAGGTGTGGCGTATAGGAGATTTGTGAGGGGTGGAGAGTTGTGGTTGGGACCAGGGTTGTAGTGACTGTTGCCAGATAATAAAAGGTTTACTATGGCTAGTTTGTCAAGATAGTATGAGAGGGGGGGTATTTTGGTTTTGTTTTTGAGGGGTTGGGGAAATTGGAAAAATCTGAATCTGTACATGATAATGTCAGAGAGGAAAGATGGATGGGATACTAAGTAAGTGTGTGAAAGAGTGAGTTGATATTGGGTTAAGGTAGGTGAGTTGTAGCTGTGTGGAAGGGTACTATAGTATGAGGTGACATAGAAGGTAAGGATGAGGGAGGGTGTGAGAAGAAAAAGAAGTAAGATGGAGGTAGAAATATGTTTGGGAAGAGAGATTTTGAGATTGTGGCTGGGAGAAAAACAACAGGTAAAGAAAAATAGGACTCAGATTGAATATATAGGCAGTGGGGAGAGGAAAGTAGGTGGAGACTAGAGTAATTGGTTAATTGAGGAAAGGGTCACTGGATGATGTGGGTGGAAGTTGGGTCAAGAAAAGGGGTGTGGTGAAAGGGATAGAGTATATCAGTAGTGAAAGTGGGGGTGGGTGGGAATGGAGGTAGGGTAGGGGAGCGAAGTCAGCCCGAGCGAAGTGAGGGTGAATGGAGCAGATAGAACCCAGATTTACAGGGCACAACTACACTGAAAAGCCAAAATAAATAAGTCAGGAACACTACAGGTGAGTGTTAAAACTACTCTGGTTTTGTCCAATTTAGTTGGGACACGTGTCCTGTATTAGGTGCTGGAAGCAGTGGATACAAACAGAATAAATAGCAGGGCTAGGTTTAAAAAGAAAAAAAAAAAAAAAAGGTAAAGCTAGGGAAAATGTTAGTGGATGGTCCGAATTGTCAGGCTGGAGTTTGTAGCAGTTTGTTAGGTTAGGTCCAAAAGAGGCCAAGAAAGCTTAGGTAGAGTAGGTAAAGGTTGTTGGAGGGGATTGTGTAGTGTGCATGCCACTTAATCTTTGGTTATATTTAAGAAGTAAAAAAAAAAACAGTAGATGGTTTAGCTGGAGGACATACTTTGCTGAGTGAATGCTCTGCGGTAGTGTAGGTACAGATTGTCGGAGCACCTCGGCCAATTTTCAGGGGATAGCCCATTTTAGGAGGATTGGAACTGAAAAATGCCAGAGAGAAAGAGAAACATATTGAGGTGAGCAGAATATGGTACAGAATGCACATCATTGAATTATCTACCTGAGGTTATTACATTCTTAATTAAGGACATATAAAACACTAATTATATAGGAGTTCAGTGTTGTACATCAGAGCATGAGATCACTGAAGAACATAACAGACATTACATACAGTGGTGCAGTTTGTTAGCCTCCTAGCCAATGTATTCAAAAGAGATTCCACTTTGAAATATTTGGTTTCTTAGCAGAAATACAAAAAAAACCACAATGGCAGAGATATAAACACAGTATTTTTCCCCTTTAGCCCCCTGGTTCTTATAAGGTGCGACCAAGTGTTACACACAGAGACCTATAACATAGAGCAAATACATTTATAAAATGTAGTCGCAGGGAAGCAATAATACGCACCCTTGATCAATTTATGCATATGCTACAACTTACTAGCATATGTGTATAATTAGTCCTAGTCCCAAAAACAACTTATAAAATAGTCTCTGGCTACTTGCGAGAAACATAGGACACACTAGCAACTTAGGAGAAATAAAAGCCTACCAAATACATCTTCAATCAATCACACAATAAAATTTTGTCCTATTGGAAAAGTAAGTCCTGATAGAAAAATAAGTAAAAATGTGATGGTACAAATAGTTCTGTTCGTGGAAATTGTGTTATTGGCACCTGTACATACAATATTGAGGTTAGTAGTTCAAATAAAGAACTTGAACAAGAGGCACAGAAAAAAGCAATACTGATGTAACTCCCAGTGAGGTGTTAATCCAGTTCAATCCTATTTCTGATGTCCCAGTAGCTGTTAAACACAGTAACATGGGAGCATTCTCTCACTCCACCTAAGAATGTATTTATTAATGGTTCTTTTACTCAAATCATTATACAAGATTATGGAGTGATAAACAGTTCGATGAGGAGGACCAATTTTAAGAGGTTAAGGGATAAGAAGTACTTTGGGGGACCGTCAGAAATGAGAACAAGTCATCCTCCACTGTTGTAGATAGTAAGCTATGTTGTGAGAGGAATTTGTAATGTTCTCCCAAGAGCGAGTTAGTGTTAATTGCCTGTGAGGTGGAAAAATGGTTGCCATTTTAGAAAAAAAATAAACTGTTCTTTAAATTGCTTCTCCTTAAGATACTGTTTTTATTGTAGCAGGGAGCAGTGTTGATGAGTAGTATTCAGGTGCTGGGAATAGTCGTTTCTGTGTTGGTGGGATTTATTTATTTAACTCACAAGGATTTAGATTGATATTTAGTGACATTTTCCTAGTCCCAGTTTAGTTGCTTTTTAAGGTTGACGTGGGAATTGACAAACATCATATATCAAACTTCACTAATCAGTTTTGTCAAAGTAATAACTACATTGGAGGATTTAGAAGTTAGATAACTGCTTCAGTTGAGCCTTCCTGGAAGTAGATTAGTTGGTAATTCCCTTAGGAAAGTTTTCATCCTTCGTATGCAGTGGGGGGAGGGGCAGTTAGAAAGAAGAGCTTAAATCCCTTGATGTAATTTTGTAATTACAGAAGCTTAAACAAAATTGTAGACTTAGAATGTATAATAGCTAGTGAAAAGTATTTATTGTGATTTACTGAAATTTGGTTTAATGATTGCAAAAAAAACTGTAATTGTTCTAGGAACATCATGTGATTTGTTCAAATCCCCGCTTGATGGTGGAATTAAGTTTGGCAAAATTTGACTTCCAATATGGCTGCACTTTGTGTAACTGCTTAAGTCTTTCTCTTCCAGTAAGAAAAGGCCAGTAAACTTGTGTTTATGGGTAAATTTAATCAATTGGCTAGTAAGTGTACTGCCTGAATGCCAGGAAAAAAAAGAAATTCAGAGAACCTGGGAAACAGCTGCAAAAAGTGAGGAAGAAACAGTGGGGAAAGTTCTGCAGATGTTCAGCAAAAAGCAATGCAATCTCCAGACATGAATTCCAGTAACCTACAGGAAGATATAAAACAACTGCACACAGACCTGGTTAAAATAAAACACTGATGGGAGTATATCAGCACATCAAAAGGCTGGAAAAAAATGGAAGAACCTTTAAAAAGATATTCAGATGAGGTGATAAAGCTGCAAAAATCAGAAGTTGAAATAAAGAAATGCTGTCTGAATATGAGACTGGTCAGGAAGAGATGTTTTGAAAAATACTAGAATAGGGAGATTTCAGCAATACCAGAGAAGCTGCAAGGAACAGACTGCATTAATTTTATGAAAGCACAGTTAACCAACTGGACTGGTATTCTACAGCAAGATGAGTTAGTTGAAAGGGCACGTCTTGTGTATGTGCCAAACCTGGTTATGAGAAAGCAACCTATACCTTTAATAGTAAAGATCCAATCCTACCAGCACAAGAAGTTAAATCTCACAAAATTGTGGCAGGAGGACAAAGTTCTAAAATGGGGTAGCAGCAGTGTTTGTGGAGAATGATTACTCATTGTACACCAGACAGAACAGGAGCAAATTTATTCTTTTTTTCATGGAATGTCTAGATGCAGGTGTGAGATTTAAACTGCTGTACCCAGCTGTCATCGAGGTGGTGTTTTCTGGAGGGACAAAATCATTTTTTGATGTGCTCTTCTCAGAGGGACAAAATCATTTTTTGATGAAGTACACACTAAGGAGGAAGCACACAAGTTTGTCCAACAAAAAGTAAGCTGTGAAACAGAACGAGATTCTGCTGCCTGTAATTCTTGCAATAAAGACCATGGAGAGACTGTACCTGTGAAACCTTATCCAATGTTTCAATGGAAAATATTGCAGAGAGGGAAGGGCGCACGAAAGTTGACTAGAAGAATCAAGAGTACATTGGAAATGAAGCAGAGACAGGATATTGGAGATGGTGAACAGGAATAAAGCCAGTACCGTGTGGGTTTACAATACAATAATTATATCTGTGAAACATTACAGAAGAAAATCTGGAAATATTGGACTTTTTCAGAAGTTTTTGGACTTGTGGGGGACTCTAAAGCATATGCTGGACCTACCATTAATGTTCAGAAAAGTACTTTGGGGAGGGGAAGAGGAGGGAGAAAGTTAACTGTAAGCAATTTTTTTCTCTTAAATAGTACTGTTTTTGTTGTGTGGTTTTCTTTACATCCTATATAAGCTTTCTCAGTTATTTTTAAGTGTAATAGGGATTGTAAACAGGTGCTGCTGTTCCTTTTTTCTTTTTCTCCCTTCCCTCATTCAATTCTAAGAAATGTAGGCAATGCAGTGTAGAAGAAAATGCCTGGTTAAAAAAGCGTGACGAGAAAAAATGTGCTTTTTTTTATTCTTGCATAGAGGAATGATTGGATTAAGGACATTAGATAGATTGGTATGGTAACAACTTTTAAGAGAGAGCAAGTAAATGCAAAAGAATATTGAATATTATGAGGCTTTTTTTTCTAGCAAATACATGTTTGCGTAATAGCAGTTCTGCAGCTGGTCTCCATGGAGTCAGTCTCATAGAGAAACTACACTCTTGGAGAATAATTGGCTGAGGAAAAAAAAGAAAGGAGAAATTGGCTAGGACGTAATGTTCTCTGAAAGCATTCAGGGGTTTTCCCAGTTGGTTGAGCTATAAAGCTAAGACAAAACCAATTAGCACTTATCAGAAGCACAAACTGCACCATGCGTTTTAACATGCATGACCATTCTTTTAGGTTAACTCTAGTTTGTGAGTGTGGCTGTCATTTTGGGACTTATGTTCCTAGGGTAAAACTTCAATATTTGAAGATGTACACAGTTTTGTCTGTTAGTATTAATTTAATAGGTTTTAGGAGGTATTGGGGTGTGTGTGTGTTTTATTTTTTGAGGGCTTTCGATTAAAGTTTTGTAGGATGTGACAGGCTGAAATGGATGCGACAAGAAACTGTATAAAAGTTATACCTGCCAAACAATATATGCATGTAATACAAGCTGGAACTAGACATTTAGCAAAAAAGGTGTACATAAAAGGTGGGAATAATGCAGTGATGCTTTCTGTAATATCTTTAAATTTCAGCGGTCTCGCAGATAAATACAAAATAGAGTCGTCTTCTCTTTTGGCTGTTCCCAGTAGAGGTAGCCACAGCGGATCATTTGTTTCCATTTGTTCCTGTCCTCTGCAAATTGCTCAGTCACACCAACCGCCTGCATATCTTCTCTCACCACATCCATAAACCTTATCTTAGGTCTTCCTCTTACCCTCTTACCTGGCAGCTCCATCCTTAGCATCCTTTTCCCAATATACCCATCATCCCTCCTCAGCACATGTCCAAACCAACACAATCTCGCCTGTCTGACTTTGTCCCCAAACCGTCCAACCTGAGCTGACCCTCTAATATACTGATTCCTAATCCTGTCCATCATTGTCACACCCAGTGCAAATCTTAACATCTTTAACTCTGCCACTTCCAGCTCTGACTCCTGCCTTTTTGTCAGTGCCACCGTCTCCAACCCATACAACTTAGCTGGTCTCACTACCCTCTTGTAGACTTTCCCTTTCACTCTTACTGGTACCCGTCTTTCTCAAATCACTCCTGACACACTTCTCCACCCATTCCACCCTGCCTGTACTCTCTTCTTCACCTCTCTTCCACGCTCACCATTACTCTGAACTGTTGATCCCAAGTACTTAAACTCATCCACCTTCGCCAACTCTACTCACTGCATCCTCACCTTTCCTCTATCCTCCCTCTCATTCACACATACATATTTTGTCTTAGTCCTGCTGACCTTCATTCCTCTCCCCTCTAGAGCATATCTCCACCTCTCCAGGGTCTCCTCAACCTGATTCCTACTCTCACTGCAGATCATAATGTCATCTGCAAACATCATAATCCATGGGGCCTCCTGTCTGATCTCATCTGTCAACCTGTCCATCACCATTGCAATTAAGAAAGGGCTCAGAGCTGTTCCTTGATGTAATCCCACCTCCACCTTAAATGGATCTGTCACTCCCACTGCAGACTTCACCACTGTCACACTACCCTCGTACATATCCTGTACCACTCTTGCATACTTCTCTGCCACTCCTGACTTCCTCATACAGTACCACAACTCCTCTCTAGGCACCCTATCATATGCTTTCTCCAAGTCCACAAAGACACAATGCAACTCCTTATGACCTTCCCTGTATTTCTCCTTAACAGTCTCAGAGCAAACATCGCCTGTATAGTGCTATTTCCAGGCATGAAACCATACTGCTGATCGCTAGTCATCACCTCCCTTCTGAACCTAGCTTCCACTACTCTTTCCCATAACTTCAAGCTGTGAATTAGTTTTATCCCTCTGTCGTTACTACAGCTCTGCACATCACCCTTATTCTTACAAATAGGTACCAAAACACTTTCTCCACTTCTCAGGCATCTTCTGACTTTCCAAGATTTCATTAAACAATCTGGTTAAGAACTCCACTGCCATTTCTCCTAAGCATTTTCATGCTTCCACTGGTATGTCATCTGGACCAACAGCCTTTCCATTCTTCATCCTCTTCATAGCTGTCCGTACTTCCTCCTTGCTAATCTGTTTCACTTCCTGATTCACTATCCCCACATCATCCAACTTTCTCTCCCTCTCATTCTTTTCATTCATCCGCCCCTTAAAGTACTCTTTCCATCTGCTCAACACACTCTCCTTGCTTGTGAGTACATTTCCCTCACTATCCTTTATCACCCTTACCTGCTGCACATCTTTCCAATCTCGGTCCCTCTGTCTAGCCAATCGGTACAGGTCCTTTTCTCCCTCTTTAGTGTTCAACCTTTCATACATCCTCTCCATATGCCTTATCCTTCGCCACCTCTCTCTTCGCCATGCTCATCTCCTTATACTCCTGTCTACTTTCTTCATCTCTCTGACAATCCCACTTCGCCAGCCTCTTCCTCTGTATACTCTCCTGTACTTCCTCATTCCACCACCAGGTTTCCTTGTCCTCCTTCCTCTGTCCAGATGTCATGCCAAGCACCTTTTTAGCTGTCTCCCTTACCATCTCTGCTGTAGTTACCCAGCTATTCGGTAACTTTTCACTACCCCCAGTGCCTGTTTTAACTTTTCCCTGAACACCAGCTCACAATCACCCTTTTTCAACTTCCACCATTTGATCCTTGGCACTGCTCTCACACATGTCCTTTTCTTGATCACCAACATCATCCTACAGACCACCATTCTATGCTGCCTAACTACATATTCCCCTGTCACCACTTTACAGTCTCCAATCTCCTTCAGACTGGCCCTCCTGCATAGGATATAATCCACCTGTTTGCATCTTCCTCCACTCTTGTCACCTTATGCTCCTCCCCCTTCTTAAAATATGTATTCACCACAGCCATGTCCATCCTTTTCGCAAAATCCACTGCCATCTGACCTTCTGCATTCCTCACCTTAACCGTAATTGCCCATCACTTCCTCATCCCCTCTGTTCCCTTCACCTACATGCCCATTGAAGTACGCTCCAATCACCAGTCTCTCACCCTTGGGTACATTCACCACCGCTTCATCAATCTCACTCCAAAATTTTTCTTTCTCATCCATCGCACACCCAACTTGCTGAGCATATGCACTAACAACATTCATCATTACACCATCAATTTCCAGCTTCATAAACATCACTCTATCCGACACTCTTTTCACCTCCAAAACACTCGGCATACTGTTCCTTCAGGATAACCCCTACCCCCATTTCTCCTCCCATTCACACCATGATAGAACACTTTGAACCCACCTCCTATACACCTGGCCTTACTCCCGTTCCATCTAGTCTCTTGCACACACAATATATCAACCTTCCTTCTCTCCATCATATCAGCCAGCTCTCTCCCTATACCAGTCATACTGCTGACATTCAAAGTTCCTACCCTCACTACTGCACTCCTAACCTTCCTCCTCTCTTTCTGCTTTCGGGAATGCCTTTCCCCTCTTCTTCTCCTTCGGCCAACAGTAGCCCAATTTCTGCCAGCACCCTGTTGGCTAACAGTACTGGTGGTGGTGGTGGTTGTTAACTCGGACTTCAACTGATCCAGTATGGAAATCTGTATTGTTGTCCGCATATGTTATTTGGCAGAGGTTTTACACCGGATGCCCTTCCTGATGTAACCCTTGGACTATATTAAAAAATGTTGAGTGCAAACAGTTATGTTACAGGAAACATGCTTAGAAAGAACTGAACATGCATGTTTGATGCAGAAAGGTTTTCAGAATGGTTCTTCAGCAGAATACCTGGGCCAAAGGAAAAGAGGAGTACTTACATTAATATACAAGAAGCGCTCCAATAATGATAGAGAATAAAAAAGATGAAAGCAGATTTGTAGTGCTAAGGGGCTACTGGCAATGGAGGAGGATTTACAGTGGCATGTATTTATATCCCCCCTAAAACTGCTGTAATGAAGCTCAAGAAACTTCTGGTTGAATTAATCGGTTTTCAGCAAGGAATATTACTTAGAGGTGGGGACTGGAGTGAAATTTGCAGCAGCAAAGATATGTCTGGGGCCCCTGAAGGGAAAGTATAACAAAGGAGAGTAAATTTTTGAAAAAAAAATTATGAAAATATTTGGCATGGAAAATATGAATTCAGTAATAGGAGTTCAGAGTAAATTTGCATAGCATTCCCCAAAATATAAAAACTGGGCTAGGCTAGACAAAATTCACATTTCACAAGAACATGCATTTAATTGAAGGTCTTGATACAAACCCACTATTTCAGATTATCTGCCAGTAATAACTAAAATAAAAACACAGGATAAAGAAATAAAAATGAGACATTGGTGCTTGCCTACCTATCTGTTGAAAAGAGAGGATTTTAAGGAATGGGTAGTAGAGATTATTCAGGAGCTATTAGAGAGGATAGAATTTTCTTGAGGAAATATAGTTAGAGTGGGATAAAATAAAGGTGGAGTTTAAAAATAGGGAGGAAATAAAAGAAGCTATGGTTAAGAAGTAACCAGAATTATTTAGAGACACTGACAAATGTTAGAGTTGCAGAATGAGGGAATCTCACATAAGAAGGGGATCAACTGCAGAATGCTAAGCAGAAAATGAGTGATTACCTTGATAATATGCACGTTTACAAATATTGCTGTTAAGCAACTGTTTTTTGATAACAGTAGAGCACAAAAACATTTAGCACAACTCCTCAAGCAACAGAAAGTAGAGGGGGCTGTCACCAAGCTTAAAGGGACAATCCCAGTGTTTAAAATTTGGGTCCAAGATACAGCACAGCAAAGTAACACTCACTCTGAGTCATTCAAACTCCCTCCCTCAGTATCAGTTTTCTAGCAAACTTCCTGTACACCTCCTGTTCCAATGCTGCTTTGGCTCCTGATCCCAAATGCGCTTTATCTTTGTGTTCCTATTGTGCTGCTATTGCACTTAAGGCTTGGCTGAATCTATATACATTCCTGCATCTTTTTTCAAAGCGTCCCAACACAGATAATGCATTTTCTGATTGTCAATCTGTGCTGTTTCTCAAACTAGTTATGCTGGTCAACTGTCATGTTTTTCAAAAAATTATTTTTTTATGTACGTGCCGATATGTATAGTGTATACTGAACTGTGTACCTGAGTAGGCAGTTTCTCGGGATGGTCCCATTCTGATGTTTGCATTGCATACAGTATTTTCTCAAACATACTTCACAACTGTGCAGACTTTTGCTGAATGTCCTGTATTGTTGCCCATTTTTTTCTGGTCCGTTTTTCATTAGTTGATTTTTTTTCCTGACAAAATAGATTCAGTAATAAGCAATACAGACAGGCATTTGTGTTTCCGACTTCTTACCCTTAGTAAATTCGTACTTCTGCATAAGGTGCATCTCTATCCAGCTTCTAAGTTTGTAAGAGTAATAAAAAAAAAAAAAAATCCCGATTTCTATATATGGCTTAGTCTAGGTTTTTTTGCTCTACGTATACCTCCAGCATCCATGTCAGCCGCTAAATCCATGGTCTCAAGTGCTGCTAACAAAATCTGACCCACTTTTTATACTTTTGTCCCACATCCCACTCCACCACTACTTTAGTTTTTGTTAGGACCTTTCGTTCTAAGAGCCTCTGATGAGCTATTGTTAAGCAAGAGAACTTTACAGGACACCTGCCATCTGACCAATGCCTTCCACGCAGGATACACTTTTAAACTAACCGCACTGAAATATTATCAGTACCTGGCTGACATGTTCATTCATTAACTGTTCTCCGCTAAAAGTTTGCTTTTTAGAACGATCGCTCATTGTGGATAATTTCTACACTAACTGGAACGGACGATTGTTTTAAAAGACAAAGTTTTACCGGCAGCAGCAGTTAATAAGCACTTAGTACTGAAACATCGATCTACATTGCAGTTCATTCTCAAGTGCATTTCTGTTGTTTTAACCTGATAGGACAGGAGACTGAAATAAGAGCTAGATTAGGGGAAATACAGCCCATGTGTGAGGTGTGCAATGGGGGTCAGCACTGAAATGCCCATTAGTTTCATAACGGGTTCATGTTGGCAACACCACTTCCAGGGGAGACGCAATACAGTTGTTTCTCCAGTCTCCAGCAGGAAAAGCAACTCATGCACATATGCCCCTGTGTCTGCACTCTGCATCCCATAGGATGTGCATGCCTATCTTCCCTGCTTTTTCAGGCATATGTTCTAGACATGCAGCATTTCCTTAGTTGGTGGGTCAATGTAATCAAAACAGTGTATAGAACCAAGTGAGAATATATGTTTTCTAAAGATAAAAATATCTGAATAGAATAGATGGCTGCATGGGTCAAATAGTAGTTATGGCAAGAAGTATATTTTAAACCATGGACATGTGAAAACACAGAGGTGAGAATTTAGTACAGCAGGTGCATATGTAGAGATGTAGAAAATGTGTGGCATAACTAAGTCAAGTAAACTGGGAGGAAAAACAGGAGGAGTCAATTCACCATGACATGGGATAAAAGTGCCATGAACAGGAAGATTTATGGAAAACAATGTACTAAAAAGGAGTGAAAAACCATGGTAAAGTTGAGAGGCAGAATTAAAAAAGAAGGCATTAAAATAAAGCAGGGTGAGTGGGTGAGAAAAGCAGGGGACATGGTTTAGATGGAAATAAAGGAATTGTAATGAAAGGTCAGGGAAGCAGCATATGGCAAAATGAAAGTGGAATAGAAAATGTCAGGACTTATGCTGAATGCAAGAACAACTTGGATGGGAGACTGTGCAGAAATGCTTGGGTAACAGTTCAGTGACCAGAAGAAGCATGTCATATTGGAGGTATTACTGGGTAGCAAAAGAGGGGGGTAGTTCATTAGGAGAAGAGGTAGAAGACGTAGCTTAGGCATCCATACATGACAGATGAAGGTGGTATGTAGGAAGGACTAGAAAGGCTGACTAGTAGTGTAACTTTGGGCAGGACATGGACAAAGGGGGATATAAGAAAGCCAAGCAATGACTGAGCAGATGGTAGAGGCTAAGGTAAGACTGAAAGGGAGTACTGAGTGATAGGGTAGTTATTACATAAATCTTTATAAACTAATAAAGTGGCAAGTGTGGGATGTGCTGTGAAAGCTAATTAAAGATGCTGTAGAGGGAAAATGTTTTGCTGAATTCAATGGGAAAGCCATTATAACAGTCCTCATAAAACAGAGAGAAAGGATTAAGGACCAAATTAATTACTGGCTAATAGCTTTGCAAATGCAGATGCAAACATTTATGCAGTGGTTTTGATGATTATAAGGCTAAACAAAAGTGAAAGGTATATAATTGGTAAACTACTGAAACCTTATGGGCAAAAACAAAACCACTGCACCAGATAAAGTCCAGACCAGGCTCCAAAAATATAATGCAAGAAATCCAAGCAGGCAAAGGACACACACGGCATAAAACCAATCAATTTATTTAGTAAAAAATATGTAAGTGCTTTTGCGTAGTATGTCTGATGAAACATAGGAGTACTACGCAAAAGTACTTACATGTTTTTTTTACTAAATAAATTGGTTTTATGCCGTGTGTGTCCTTTGCTTGCTTGGAGTTCTTACTGAAAACTTATATTAAACTTTATGGACAGCTTTGAGTCACAATGAATCTGGGCAGGTTTTGTTTGATTTTTAAGGAGGATTTAACTGTGTTTGAGTAGGAGTTTTGTGCACTGCATTAAGAGAATTTAATTCTGTTGAGTAGGTGGTTAATAAGATCATATCATTATACATCAGTCCAAGGATGAAAGTGGTGGTTAATATGGTAAGGCAAAGAGAGGAAAGCTTTATGGGTAGCACAAAACTGGTCTGCAGATTATTATCTAATTTATATTTTAGTGATGAAATTGATAGCAAGGAGTGTTAGGTGAGAAAGAAAGTTCTTTTTTTCAGTTTGTTTGATGATGATGACCGTTTAGTGCAATTGAAAGATATGAGAAAGGTCTTGCTTTTAGTTTTGAGCAAGTTTAAGTGGTTCAGGAGGAATGCTGAGCTGAGATTTCTTGAGCTAAGGTCAGTGGTGGTACTAAACAGGGGAGGAGGAGGAGTAAGGAACTGTGAGCTGTCAGTAAAGATAGTTGAGTAGGTACCTGGGGAATCATGTCTTCCATTTAACCGAGAAGACAGGATGAAAAAAATAGAGAGAAATGGACTGGAAAGTCAAAAGGACAGTTGGATAAATGGTTTGGTCGGAGTTACATTGTGATGTGAAGGGTAGTCATAGTAAAAACTCTTTTATATATATATTTATATATATATATACATATATATATATCTATGTGTATGTATGTATATATATATATATATATATATAGATATATATAGATATATATATATATATATATATATAGATATATAGATATATATATATATATATATATATATATATATATATATATATATATATATAAACGATTCACTTTATAAGCTCGAAATTCTGAAATCTCAAATTACAGAATCTCGAGCCCATAAAGTAGAAAATCCAAATACCCGAAACTACACAATCACAAAGCCCTAAATCCTGAAACCGCAAAATCGCGAAATTCAAACTCCCATCACTTTCAAACACCATTACAACACACATGCACACAACTAAATAAGCACACCTACACCTACCCTTATGCGTCCCCCCCCCCCCATTTAAATATTCTAACTCCAAGGTCGCACTACATACACACAAACACAAAACACCACTACACAAACTACATTCCTCTCGCACATACACATCACAGTGACAACACACACTAACACACACTGCAGCCCCTACCCAACAACCTTAAACACTTACCTGACTCCATGAGCACAGCGCAACACCAGGACCACTAATTCAAAATCTCCCGCATTCGAGATTTTGAATTTCGTGCTTCTGGGGTTGCGATCTTCCAATCTTTCCACTTTATGAACTCGAGATACTGAAATTTGAGATTTCAGTAATTTGAGCTTATAAAGTGCTCCTATATATATATATATATATATATATATATATATATATATATATATATATATATATATATATACATATACATATGCAGTATGTTTTTGAGGGAGATGGAGTAGTCAAGACTGGAAAAGTGAAAATGCTACTTTATTAGAAAGATGGAGAATGCTGGCTGTAAATGTTAAATTTAGAAGATATGTATTTGTGGTGAAAATGGTACAGATGATGAAGTGAAGGAGGGATGAGTGGATGAAATGAATACATTTGAAAAAAATGGAAGAAGAAGCTGAAAGGAGGGTTGAGTAGAGGATGGGATGGATGATTAGAAGGGAGGTATGGAGAGCACATGTAGAATCAGAGGAGGCATTATAGGACTTGGGGCAATAAGAGAGTAAACATTGTTGGGAGGGTCTTTCATGGAAAAATTAAGAGGAAAAATCAGTGGTCAATGCTGGGGATTGCAGTGAGCACGTTTAGTCACATACACAAGTAGTTAAGATGACAGAATGAATAAGGAATGGATAAACAAGTGCACTCAACTTTATTGAATTAAGCTCTCTTAGAAATCACACATCACAGACTCATCACCTACTAACTCATTTAAAACACATCAGAATAATTACTATATACACATTGGTGCACATCTGGTACATCAGAATTACTTTAGTGATAGATTAAATAAGTATGAATGCAAAACTTGTGCAATCATTCTCACATTGAGAAGGTGGTAATGCTTTATCTGACTTTGTCAGCAGTTGTGAAGGAGAACATTGTTAACATCTGAACATTCTTCCACTTAATTAAGTGCTCATATGCCTCTTGTAGATCTGCATAGCCAGTATGAACCTTGTATGTAGTGTGGTTTTAATTGTTTTTGTTTGGCATATCAGTAACAGTTACATTACAATTTTGCATATTAAATCCAAATTATGGAGTCTGTACACATGCATCAGTCAACCCTCTTCTTTCATTAATCTGTCAGAAAAACTTTTGTCTATTTTGTCCTCCTTTCAACGGATCTATTGAATTTCTTCAATATTTTTTACAACAGCAGTGAATATGGAGTTAGTAGCTTGACTGAGACATCTACTCATTAGCAGTTGTGCCAATGAATATCTCGCTGAGTGAAGAGGTAAATTTCTACAAAACTAAGACAGCAATATAAATATTCAGAATTTCTGTACGTTGTCATGAGAGTCTTTATTGCTTAAAACTATGCAGTTTTCTTGTTCCTTGCTCTGCAGATGCATTGGGCACAAGGTAGTATATTTAAAGCACACACTGCTTAGCAAAAATAAGGAATTCTTGGCTTATGAGCTGCAGGCCATTATCTGATAATACTTAATCTGGCATCATCTCTAGCAAAAATATATTTATCACACTGATGCAATGACTTGTAGATTCATGTAATTATGTTACTTCTAGGTATTTAAAAAAGTCAAATAGATACAGATACAGTAACGGGCATTTTTAATGGAGTAAATCATCTTTAACTGTCATCCATGAAAATGTTTTGTTTTATGGCATTTCTGTTTTCATCAATTCCAATTCCAGAAAGTAACACAGATTCCTATTTTTGATCCAACACCTTAGGCCCTATAAAATATATCCTTTGCTCTTTCCTTAGTTATTCTCATAAGATCACAAATTTGCATAGCAGGGATATGAACTTTAAACTTTCTACACATGAAAACTCACCATAGTAAGGTAGATACCCTGTAATGTCTGCATGAACTGATTTAGTATTATCTGGCCAACAATTCATTGCTGTATCACTATTCCATTGGTAAGTCTCCTGTTTGAATTGTTAGCTCTTCAGACTTGTCTTATGATACACAGGCTGTTATGAAATGATCTATATTACTACTTTCTCTTCAAAGCCTTATTTACAGTTTTTCATGTAAGCTCTGCTAAGTGTGTGAATTATTTCGTTTATACTAAACTTGTAAGTCATGCTTACACAGTGTGAATAACACTCTTTGAAGTCTTGCTGATGTTTTATAAAATTACTTTCCAAAAATGCTCTTTATAGACTTATGTTCTGATTCTAAATTTATCTAAAATTGATTTAACATAAATGTAGTAATGGAACTTCTGTCAGCCAAATGTCATTAATATTTTTTTTGTAATATTAACATTCCAGCAAACAAACATGATTAATCGATCACTTAAATCTGAGAAATTCATATAGTTAGTTCCAAAAGCTGCCAGTGTGGTATAGACATATATTTTTGCTAGATAAGATAATGACCTACAGCTCATAAACCAAGAATTCCCTACTTTTGTTAAACTAGAAGGTATGGCAGTGAATGTCATGGGGAAAAGGACCCACTCCTGTCTCACCTGATCTATGTGACCTTGTAAACAAACAGAATGGACTATCCTTGTGTACTGTAAGTGAATGGCACAAACTCCCCATAGCTATTCACTTATAAAGCTATCCATTAAAGAAGTACCCCACATTGATAAGATAACCTGCAATGAAATGAATCCCTATTCAAAAGTGATATTGTACATATCGACCAGCTTACACACACATATGCTCATATATATGTATAACTTCAGAAGACTGAAAAAACAAAAAGACTGAATCCCAAAAGAATGAAAATTCAAAATACTGAATGCTAGAATTTGCCCCTTGTCCACTATTGTACAATCTTGGAGTTGATATAAATAGCACACACACACACATACATAAATAAATATATATACATATATATGTATGTCTAGGTGGAAATGTGATAGTAGTTTATTTGTTTAGTTTGTCCACTTAGTTGTGAGGAGAAAGTAGCACCAGTATCATCTTTAAATTGTATACTCATTAATTTTCATACCAAACAAGGGCTGCTCAGATCCTTGATCTATCTGCAGTGATTTTCTTTGGTCGTCTTCACAGTTTTCCAAATCAAATCAGTACTATTGTAGTTTATATTTGAGCACCTACAGTGATAGCACAGTATATAGTTTTTCATCTTTTCCCACTTTTGTGTGATCATAGATTTCATATATATATATATATATATATATATATATATATATATATATATATATATAAGGGTGGTGTGTGGCAAACTCCTCCACATTGAGGTTGCAAGGGGGTTACTACCCTGCAAGTGTAGCTTTTCAGAATATATCTGAGGTTGAAGATTTGACTGCTTTTTTTCTCGTACTTTCGAAGTTTCAGCTAGTTTGACCTCAGGAACTGGTAGTACAACTGATTTTTGTTCTATGTTTAATGATTTTGTTTTTCCTGTGGGTAATGCTCAAATTACATAGAGTACAAATTGCTAACAACCAATCAATACTAATATTTTCCTATCATAATTAATTTAAACTGTGCAACAGGCAACATTTGTGTAGAGAATGTTACTTGAGATTGACTAAATATTTATTCTGATAATGTTCAAAATTTTGGTAGAAAATGGTATTTTTAAATTGCATCTGTATATCTTTCTTTCCCTTTTAATGGGGAAAGAGCTTTTAGGTGTCACCACTGAAGAGTATGGAAGTGAAGACCTTAAGTGGTTTATATTTTATGTATTAAGTAATAATTGCACTGCAATTAGGGCTGTTTATGGAGTAATGACTGTTGTAGATTGGCAAAACTGTTGGAGAGGTAAAGACAAGAAAAAGTACAGTTTTGTACCTACCATAAATGTAGATGTTAGAGTGTATACCCTGCTGCAGTCATCACACTTGGGGTTATCCTGCCTTTAGGCGGTCCCGCAGTCGGCCCGAATTCCAAAGTCTTGGTCCGGCGTCGGTTGCTGTCGCTTCCTCCCTAACGTCAAAGCGCCAGGGGTATATCAGAGGCCATTTTCTTCAGTTTTTCTTGCCCCAGATGTCAGGTGCCCCTAATAGGTAGGCAAATATATATATATATACATATAGTTATATGAAAAAATGAAACAAAACCCTTAGGCACAAGCAAATACACCACAGAGGTAGTAAAGGATAGAGTGGAAGAGATGAGTTCAGCTAATCCTATAGCAACACCAGGCATGTCATGGTGCGCTAATAGGGATAGAGCAAATGGATAGCAAGGGTGGAGTATCACTGCATGACATCTAAGTAGTGGTATAGGTGGAAAAAAGTGAGTACAAAAAACCCCCTGTAGCAGCTG
>NC_056750.1:364392165-364439665 GCF_019279795.1 Protopterus annectens | reverse complement strand
CAAAAAATATAAGAGCACAGATTACCTCTCGGTAATTCCTGAAAAGTTCTGCATAGTCTATAAAGGCCAGAACTCAGAGGAGCAGAAGAAGAAAAGTTTTACATAAAGTGGGTCAAGCATTATTCGTTTAATATGGTACATTTTATTTTATTTGTTAACCAGGTAATCCCACTAGACAAGGATCCCTATATCATCTAAATCCAAATGCTGTGTCCCACAATGCATAAACTATAGCTATACAACTTCCTCTCACATTGATCTATTTCTTTATCTGTTCATTCAACTCAAATTTCTCTTTAAATATACAAAGGAAGCCATCTGTTGTCGTTAGTCTGCGAGATTTTCTTAGCTCCCCTAGCTTCTCTTTGCTATAGCTTACATGTCAGCTGAATATCATAATCAATATATGGAATGACATTTGTTGCCACCTTCTAGGTTACAATATTTGTTATTACTCACCACAGTACAGAACACAAACTTTTCATGTTAAGAGATTATTGTTTTTCTAATAGCCCAACTAAAGCAAAGTAAAAAAATAACACATCAAACTGTGACACCAGGAGATTCTCCAACTCTTCTTTTATGTCCTCCAATTTTGATCTTGACCAAAAACGTATTTTCACATCCAAAATAACTCTTCCTGACACCTCCAGCATCTGAAATTTGCAGATGGACCATTTTACTTAAATCTATGTAGGATACAGGTATATTTTAATATATAGGTACATTTGTGTAAACATTTCCATGCCAGTCTTCTAAAGTTCCCCGAAATAGGCATGTGGCTGGGTAACTGCTAAAGCAAGGACGATCTGTAGAGTTAAAACCCAGTGTCTAGGAATCCTTGAAACTCTGTTAACAATTTAAAAACAAAAAATCCACCACTATTTTGCAAGGAAATGGACAACTTTAATCAAAACAATAAAACATTAATACACAACTGTAAGCACTTTCACAACGCAATGATTGGTCAAAAGGTTTTTGGAGATCATTAAATAGGTACAGTTGATTTTTAATTGAAGTTTTAATTGCTTTCTGAATGTTATTGGTTGCTTTGCTAATTGTTTTATTTATATAAGATTGTGGATTCAATGTATTTTTACATGATCTGGGGAAGCAACAATGTGCTGTGAAATCAGTTACCATTGTGTATTTTTAAAGGTTTATTGTTTTGATTAAAGTTGTCCATTTCCTCGCAGAATGGTGGTGGATGTTATTTGTTTTTACAATATTTGCTATACTTCACTGGGTTGCTGTTGAAGTGTTTTGTTTCATTTGTTTTTGTTGGATCTGTTAATAATTTACTGTCTTTACATACTTTAACCTATTTCATGGCCTGATAAACTCTACTAATATAACTATTCATTTCAGGTACCTGCCCTTTTGTCTGTAACATAATGGGAACCAACTCTAGTTAAGTTGTTTTCCCTTCCACATACTACTGTAACCCCACGATGGTAAAACCCCAATCCTAGTAATTTAAATGTTGCCATTAAAAATATTGGAAGCATAAGAAATAAAACTGGTTTACTACATGCCTGGATTACCCAACACATGGCTGATGTTCTCGCTTTAACTAAAACTTGGCTTAAACTCAACATAACTCTAAAATTATGCACTCCCAGCTATAATATCATCTGTAATGACTGTATAAAGATGAAAGGTGGTGGTATTGGTGATATATTTAATATTTCCCAACACCTACCCCATTTCTCCTTCAACAAACCAATACCAGCATTCAATTCATCAGAGCTTCTTATTACTTTCCTGAAAAATAAACAAATATGTCTTACTCTCCTTTACATCCCTCCTAACAACAATACATCTATACTGGAAGATATCCTACATTGGACATGCATAACAATTCCACAAGAAAATGTACTACTAGGTGATGACAATATCAGTTTGCTGAATATAACATCTAACTCCCTTACATCTTGCATGAAAGTACAGTTTTGTACCTACCATAAATGTAGATGTTCGAAGATCCACATTGCTGCAGTCCTTACTTATGGGTAGTCCGCTGTCCTCGGTCGGCCCGAATACCAAAGTATTAGGCTGACGTCGGTCATGGGCGCACAGCCCTGACATCAGAGCATCAGGGTATAAAAGCGCATGACCGACGTCATATCCTCAGTCTTTTCTTGCCCCAGATGTCAGAAGGCCCTAAAAGAAAGGCCACAGCCAAAAAACAGAGTACCTTCCCAAAATATATGCCCAACTACAGCCATCACCCAAACCATATAACCATGCTAAGCTACAGAGGGGAAGGAGGGAGGGAAAATTGGACTGCAGCAATGTGGATCTTCGAATATCTACAGTTATGGTAGGTACAAAACTGTACTATGTTCTTCATCTCACATTGCTGCAGTCCTTACTTATGGGTAGAATCCCAAAGCAACGGGAAAGGGAGGTTGGAAAAATCATAAAGCATTAGGGGCTGCTAAAATGCCCTGTAAAATTGCAGTGGCAAATCCAGCCCTAGACTTAGAATAAAGAGGAAGGTGGTAATGTTTAGAAAAAGTATGTACTGAACTCCAAGTGGCTGCTTCCAAAATATCCTTTGTAGCTACCCCCCTTAGAAAGGCAGTAGAAGTTGCAGTAGCTCTAGTGGAATGAGATCTGATCCCAGTCGGAATCTCCTTACCATGATGGGAATAACAAAAGAAACACAAAACCCAATCCATTTAGAAATAGTTTGTTTTGAAACAGGTTTACCCTGTGAACCCAAAGCAAAAGAAACAAACAACTGCTGAGACTGTCTGAACTCCTTGGTTCTGCTCAAATAATAACGCAACTGCCTGTGAATATCCAAAGTATGCAAAATCTTCTCCCCTTTATTTTGAGGATTTGCATAAAAAGTAGGCAAATGAACAGTTTGGTTTAAGGCCACACTAGAAACCACTTTAGGCATAAAGGAAGGATTAGTACGCAAAGATACCCTATCCTTATGAAAAATCAAGAAAGGCTCCACTGCCATAAGGGCCTGTAATTCAGAAACCCTTCTTGCAGAAGTAATGGCCAACAAAAAAGCAGTTTTCCATGACAAATACTTTAACTCGGCCGAAGCTGCAGGCTCAAAAGGTTGTAGAGTAAGCTTTTCCAACACAAAATTGAGATCCCATGCAGGAGTAGGAGCTCTACGTGGGGGTCTTATGTTCTTTACCCCTCTGAGAAACTGCTTAAACAAAGGTTGAGAGAATAAAGGAGGGTCACAGTCATAATTAGCCGAAATGGCTGCAGCATGAACCTTTATGGAGGAGAAAGACAAACCTTTGTCTAATAACTCAGTAAGATATTGTAAGGAAGCACTCAAATTAGGCTTGGAAACATCAAAGTCCTTCCCTTTGCTCCAAATAAAAAATCTCCTCCATTTATCAGCATAAACTTTCCTTGTACTAGGCCTCCTGGCCTCCAAAATAACATTCAAAACTTGTTGTGGAAGCTGAGAACCTCCAGAATCTAAAACAGAATATGCCAGGCTGTTAGATGCAGAGACTGAATTCTGACATTGAGAAAGTGATCGCCCTCCTGAGACAAAAGGTGTGGAATCAAAGGCAGAGGCCATGGAGGCTCACAGACCAAACTCCTCAGTAGTGGGTACCAGTGTTGTCGAGGCCAATCCAGTGCTATCAGGATCATGGATGGCTTGTCTTGTCTGGCCTTCAAGAGAACCTTGGGCAGAAGAGGTAGAGGTGGAAAGGCATATACATGAAGATTGTTCCAACTGAATGACAGAGCGCCCACCTTCCAAGCTGTGGGATGAAACCTTTTTGTGCAAAACTTTGGCAACTGGTAATTTAGTGGGGAAGCAAACAGATCTATGTCTGGAGTTCCCCATGACACTGTCAACTTTTGAAATACCTGAGGATCCAATTTCCACTCGTGAGGATCCACTATTTGTCTGCTCAATACATCTGCTAAGGAGTTCTGTGCTCCTGGTAGAAATCTTGCCTGAAGATTGAGGTTGTAACTGAGAGCTGTCTCCCACAAAATCATCGCTTGTCTGCAAAGAGGGTACGAATGAGTTCCCCTTGCTTGTTGATGTACCACATGACAGTTGTGTTGTCTGTTAGAATCAACACCTGCCCTGGGTGAAGTAAATCCTTGAAAGCCATTAATGCAAATTGTACTGCTAACATCTCCTTCAAGTTGATATGCAAATGTTGAAGTCTGGCAGGCCACGTGTCTTGCACCCATTTCCCATTGAGGTGTGCTCCCCAAGCCTTGTCCGAGGCATCCGTCGTTAGAATCTGACTCGCCTCTGGTCGGGTCACAGAGAGTCCCTTGTTTAGGTGACATTCCTGAGCCCACCACAAAAATTCCTTCTGAATGCAAGGTATTATTTGAATGACAGTGTCTAGATCCTGGCAGTGTTGTGTCCATAGATTTTGAGATACCATTGAAGCTTCCTCATATGCAATTTGGCATTGGGAAGCACCAGAATACAAGATGCCATGAACCCCAAGGCTTGAAGGACTGTCCTTGCAGTCAGCCTGGACTGTAGAGACATTTGATGGAAATAAAGTGAAAGACTTTTCTGTTTGTCCGGGGTCAAAAGGCCATCTGGGAAGCTGTATTCAGTCTCACACCCAGAAAGCACATGTCCTGAGAGGGTACTAGACTGGACTTTGTTTCGTTCACAGAATACCCTAGGCATCTTAACACTACCATCACATACCGTAGATGCTGAAGAAGCTTGTCCTTGTCTTGTGCAATAATCAGGCAATCGTCCAAATAAGGATAAATTTGTATTCCTTCCATCCTGAAAAAGGCTATCACTGGAGCCAGAACCTTTGTGAACACTCTGGGCGCAGTAGATAAGCCAAAGGGCAATGCAGAGAACTGATAATGTAAATTTCCAGCTCGAAAACGCAGGTACTTCCTGCAACTGGGCCTGATAGGAACATGAAGATAAGCCTCTTTTAGATCCAGAGTTACCATCCAGTGATCTTTTCCCAGCAGAGGCAAAAGCTGTTGTAATGTCAACATTTTGAACTTTGGAATGTCCAAATAAGTGTTGAGGAGAGATAAATCCAAAATCGGTCTCCACGTGTTCCCTTTCTTTGGTACTAGAAACAGGCGGGAATAAAACCCTAGACCCACTTCTGAAGGAGGTACTGGCTGTATGGCTCCCATGTGAAGAAGTAATGAAATCTGTTCGTGAGCCTCCATCCTTTGCCGAGGAGGAATGTCTGGCATACCTTTGAAAGGAGGCAATGTATGGAAATAAAACTTGTAACCTTTGTTTATAATGTCCAACACCCATTTGTCTTGGGTGACTAAAACCAATTTTGCTTGAAGAGAGCTAGCTTTCCTCCCAAAGGAGCTGCCAGGCAAGAAGAATCTGGCAGCTGAAAATGCAGGTCATTGGGCCTGTTTACGAAAGGACTGGCCCCTACCCTCACCAGCAGATTGAGCAGGCGAACTCCAGGTTCTAGGCCTAAAGGTACTCTGAGCTCTGCCCCTACCACGCCTAGATCTACCCCTAGACTGGGAATCAGAAGAAGGGTACGTCCACCCCTTAGCAGGCCAATTTCTACTAAACTTAGGAGGTTGAACCTGCAAAAAATCTTTAACAGTCTGCATAGACTTAGCCTTGTCCTCCATTTTCTTCAAAACAGACTCCACAGGAGGACCAAACAACACTTCAGACTGTAAAGGGCATCCAGAATTCTAGACTTAACATGTTCAGATAAATTCTGATCCTTAAGCCAGGCATGCCTACGAAGAACTGAACCAGTGGCAGCCACTCTAGAAGAAGCCTGCAAAGCATCAAAGCCACACTGCAAAGAATGTTTCCCCACCTGTTCAGAAACATGCACCAAATCTTGCAATTCTTTACACTCTATGCCCTCCGCCAAAGCATCCACTTTAGATTTTAGCTGAGAAAGGAGGAAATTCTGATATTTCAACATATGAAACTGGCAATTTAAAGCCCTCATTGCCAAAGTAGAAGAGGTGTACACCTTCTTACCCCATCTGTCCAAAGCTCTAGCTTCCTTATCTAGAGGAACTGGATTCTTTACAACAGAAGCCCTAACACCCTTAGGCCCCTGACTAATAGTTTCTGGGTCCACCCTAGGACTCTTATATAGGTATTTATGAGCCTCAGGTACCCTATAATACCTGTCTGGTTTAACTGGTGCAGGAGGCATAGAATCTGGATTAAATGAGGCCTCCGAAAAAACATCCTGAACAACATCCAAAACAGGAGGAATAGCCAAGGGTCTGTGCTGTGGTAAAAACAAGAACTCTCTAAGCCTCTTTCTGGAATCTGAGTAATCCTGTCCTTCCCACTTAAAATGTTCCCTCATAGAGTGTAAGGTTTCTGAAAATGAAAAATCCTCTGGAGGGGAAGCAGAAGGAGTAGAATCCTCTGCATCGGAATCCGAATAAGGAGGAAAATCTTGAATATCCTCAGCAGAAGACTCAGAATCATCTGAGGCCTGCTCCAAAATTTCTAACTCTGGCTCTACCCTGGGCCTCTTATCAGGAGGGGGCATGGAACCTCTAATTAAAGAAATCAAATCTTCTGCCATTTTAAGCATATGCTTCTTAGGTACAGACCCTGAAGAACCAGAACTAACTCCAGAAGAAGGCAAAACAGTCCTGCCCTTAGAAGGAGCCCTAGAAACAGTAGCAGAAGGCCTAACCCCCTTAGGCAAAGAAGGGAGAATAGTAACCTGAGAGGCCCCTTCAGCCTGACCTGACTCCTGTGATGCCACATCCTGTAAAATCAAGGTTTCCCCCTGAGACTCAACAGAAACTTCAGCCGGATCCACCTGTTCCACTGCAGTCTCTAAAGGACCGGCGTCCGAAATGGACGAATCATCCTGCCTAGGCTTTACAGATTTGTCTTTACGTTTCTTCGTGGAAGCGGGCGTCGGAGGATCTGACGGCATATTATAATTACACCGTTTGCCAAAAACTAACCTAGTGCAATCTAGCCTTCTCTTAATAGTGCGCTTATTAAACCTAGCACAAAACCGACACCCAACTACGTCGTGCTCCGGTCCCAAGCAAGGGATACAAAGCGAGAGGTAATCCCTATGTGGTATCTGCTTCCCACAAGAAATACAATTATTCACTTTTTCTGACATCCGGTAAACAACTGAGGCAAGAAAAAACAAAAATGCTCCCCAACGGGGTACTTAGCCAAACTTGGTATGTCTGAAACTCCGAAAACGAAAAATTTCAGAAAGCCGAACGGCACTTGCAACGCTGCTTCTGCATCGGACCATGCGGCAAAAAAGACTGAGGATATGACGTCGGTCATGCGCTTTTATACCCTGACGCTCTGATGTCAGGGCTGTGCGCCCATGACCGACGTCAGCCTAATACTTTGGTATTCGGGCCGACCGAGGACAGCGGACTACCCATAAGTAAGGACTGCAGCAATGTGAGATGAAGAACATCTTGTATAGTTTCTCTCAACTAATTAATAACCCCACACATAACAGCAAGACATAAAATTCCTTATTAGATTGGATCCTAGTAACAGACCTGCAAATTCACCAACACAGGTACAATGCCAGATTCTCTCACTGATCATCTACCAATCTATACAACTAAACATTTCTCACATCCACTTAAACATGTTTATGAAACAACATGCCACTGGTCCAAGTTTAACCCAGAAATATTCATTGCTACCCTATCATTTATTAAACGGAGCATCTTGAAAATGTTCTCCTTAGATGACAACATAAATGAATTCAATATGATTTTCCTAAATAGCCTTGAACCACCTAAAAGGAAGAGACTAAAAATAAATAACGTAAAAAAAAAAAAAAAAAAAAAAAAAAGAGTAGAGCGTTAATATAGGATAGAAAAAAATGTGGAAAGAATAGCAAAAATATAAAACACAACATCATCTCGAAAAGTTCATAATGATTTGCAAATGTATTAAAATGCAAATAATATAACTACAGAATATGAAGGACATCATGATTAAACAAGCTGACAAAGGAGGGGCAGTTATAGTTATGGATATGTCGTTCTATGATACCAAGATGAAGGAGATGCTAGCGGATATAGCCACGGTGTGGTTTGAAGCACAAAACAACCAATGATATCCATTTACTATGTAGTCTCTTGGAAGTGGTCTTATATAACAACATGTTTCTGTATGGTAGTACTTACTACTGGCAGAAGTCGGGGGTAGCAATGGGAACTCCATGCGCAAATAGTTATGCCAATCTGGTCCTGGCAAGATGGGAAGAGCTATGGAAAGTGGATATTAACAAATGGAATAGAAACATAGTTTTCTATAATCGATTTGTGGATGATGTCTTTCTTTTATGGGATGGCGATTTAACCTCCTTGGAACATTTTGTACAATTTTTGACCAACACAACTTCAATTTTGAAGTTTGAAGTGACATCTTCTAGTACGGAGATAGAATTCTTAAATGTTAAGTTAATGTTAGATGACACAGGAAGCATCAATACTAGAATGTATAGGAATGTATGGCGCAACCATTTACTACACAATACTAGCATGCATCCTGGCATGTTCTTGGCAACATAGTGACTAACCAACTAACCCGAGTGTCCAAGCTCTGCACGAGGGATGAGGATTGTAGGGAGGAGCAAATTAAACTTATCAATGACTTTAATAAGAGAAGATACAAAGTCAGAGAGACACAGACCAATGAAGCAACTACCTTGGAACTACGCTCTCAGAAGGGAAGTCCCTATTTTTTGGACCAAGGTGAAACATGTTAAAATCAAGCAAAAGAAGGTAAAGTTCAATCTGAGATGCCAGTTGACATATAGTACTGACAATTTTGCTATTTGTAATACCATCAGAAAATTTTAGCCAGTGCTAACATCTGACAACAAAATTAGGGAAATTGTTGGAGATCAACCCAGCTTTTCTTTTTAGAACAGGAAAATCTTAAAAAGACTATTATGTTATAAAACAGAAACTGAAGCTATTTCTGAAGACAGGAGTTTTCAGATGAACACGAGAGTTGGTACATTCAGATATGGAAGTTGCAAGTATACTCTCATATAAACATCTCGAATACTTTTACACATCCCCTGACTAAGAGGAACTATAAGTTTGAAGGATTTGCAAACTGTCGGAGTAAGAACATTATCTATGTGGCAACCTGCAGTCATTGCAAGGCATACTACATAGGGAAAACTAATCAAATGCTCAAGGAACGCATCCTACAGCACTTATCTAACATAAGAAAAAAAGTTACCAGCAATGCACTTTATATGCATATTAGTACAAATGACGTCATTCTTTCAAGTTCATGGCACTAACTAGGCTTCATGAAACACCAGGAGGTGGGGTTTTAATAAACCTAACAGAAATTGAAGAGATGAAGTGGATAATGAATTTGCAATCCGATCAGTCACCAGGTCTGAATTAATTTGTCCCTTTAAAACCTGCACTAAAAGGGAAAGTTCTTCAGCCCTCAAAATGACATAATTAAAAGGGTGTGTATGCTGCTATTGTTACTAAATGCATCTAAGTGAGTGAACACTAGGAAATGAAAGTATTTAAGAGGAAGTTTCACAGGCAAACATTCAGGATTTGAAAAAGGTATTATACCGAAAGCACTTATCTTATGAGGCAGTGTGTTTATTTTATCTCATCATTGTATATTTTATTAAAGTTTTCAAGTTTCAAGTGTTTTTAAGTGGAATTGGTGGCAGATGCATTTGTTTTTGGAGTTTTATATTTTGATGTGCTCTGCCTTTGGTGACGCTACTTACTTCTTTTTTTGAACCTTAAGGGCTGCTGAAACATGGCTTTGTAACTCACAAATCAGCCCCCCCCCCAAAAAAAAAATTTACTCTCTCCGCCAAATCCATCTTTCAAGAACAAAATGTAAAATAAACAAACAGGGAGATGAACTGAGAGTGAACACTCGTAACCAAAAACCACACAATTATAACATTGATTGTGAGTAATGGATTTTATTGGTGGGTTATTTCAATTGCATAACTGATTTGATTAAACCAATTAATTTAGTTACAAATATAAGGTGTGTGTATTTTAAGGAAGTTGATTTGATTTTTGATTTCTGATGAAGGTACTCGAAAACGTACTTTTTGTATTACAAGCGTTATATTAAACTATCAGTTTTTAACCTTTCCTGTGGTTACAATTTGTATAGTTTACAACAGTACTGTCTGGATTACCAAGTTTTTATTTGGTTTATATTTTTGGTCTCATACCCTCATTTGAACAAAATGTAAAATCCTCTCTCTTAATAAAACAAACACTGAAGTCACTTCTCAGAGCCAAGTATTAGTGATGATAATGGCTGATAATCTTAAATTCAACCTGCACATATAAAATTGCAACAAAAAAATCACCAAAAACAAGGGATGCTTTAAGAGCCAACAACTTTATCACCAAAACAACTAAAACAACAATTATTACTATTTACCTCCTCCCCTCACGGTTTTATGGCACTCCCATCCTTTCTAACTTCTAGGCATCACAAAAACCAAAACTTGAACAATGTTATATTAAAGTGGTTACATTTGTAGCACATACCCCTTTAAGAAGCCAACACAATACAGCACTAAAATATGCCTAAATTGGTAACAATTATCCTATGAGCTAGCATATATACAGCTTCTTATCACTTAAAAAAATATCCAACATCCATCTGCTTGTCCAGCACTAAAAAAATTTTAGACAATTATGTTCTCAATCTGTCTTTACAATCCAATGACCAAAAACTTATCTCTGTCCACAAACCTTCCATATCTGATAGGCATGGTCTGTACTCATCGTATGTTGCTAAGGTCTGGAGCTCCTCAGTTGTATACATCAGGTCAATACCCTCTCTCCATGTAAAATGCCTGCAGCTGGGATTGTGTTAATTCTATTTGTTTTCATTTATATAAATGTATGATTGCCCATAAGTGACAATTTAATAAAGATGTTTCTTGTGTAAAAAAATACCCTCCCATCAGCCCTTTAAAACCATTCTGTAAGACTTCCTAGCAAAAAATCTGGCTCTGTTTTTGTTCAAACCCAGGACAAACTATATCATTAAACATGACCAAGTATTTATTCATACCTTACACCTACTTAGTCTTCCTTCTTCACTCACTCCCTTACTTCAGTCAGTTTCTCTCCTGACTCTCTAAATATGCCATAACCCTGTTTTTCTCTCACTTCATACTGCAATTTCTGTTTGCATTATACTAACTTAGCTTTAATTTCTCAATAAACTCGCTAAAATGTCTCTAAATATTGAATTATCGTCATATAAATTGTACCTTTTCTTAACCAATGTTTTCACATGATATCTAATTTGGCATACTTATTTAAATTGCAGATGTTTTATATTATTTTTTGAAGACTGTAAAATTATTGTTCTTAAAATGTTTCTGTAATACTTTAGAGCTTTTCTCTCCATGTGTCCACTGATAATGGGCACCTGCCCAGTTGGATTTCCTGGTAATTAAATGTCAACAAATAAAATACATAAATAAATTAAATAAAAGTCAGATATTCATACCTGCCAATCAGTGCTTACCGTACCCTCATTTTCCAACTCCACCTTGCCTGATAATAAATACATATTTACATAAAATCTATGCCAAGCTACCCCATTTCCCTGAATATCAAAGCTCCAAACAGAAAATTAATTTTGTCAGACATGCTCACCATCGTCTCAGCCTATCCTCACCCTGATATCCTATCTTAGCATATCCAATCACCAACAGCAAATTCAGCTAAGGCTGCAACTCTTACGTACTTAGCAATGAATTTAACACTAACACATTCTGCTTATCCATATATGTTAGTTGTTTTCTTCTCCTATCGTTCAAATTCTAGCTGACTGGCATTTGTCATTTATATCAACTACTTCCACATAGCCATGTAGGACTATATCATCAATAAATCACACATTTTCACATAAACAATCTGAAAAAAATAGCTGATTAAACATAGCTCATTTATTCATGGCTTCCTTCCGCCTGGCCTGGATACCTGTGACAAGACTTGGATTTTTGCTTCTAAAACCATCTGGACCTACACAAAGCTGATATAAATATATTTTTTGCAGTTGCTCCAACTGTTTCAGTGATATTTAAAACTTAAGTGCTGCATTTATTTGGTTGAATTCTCACTGTTTTTCAGCCTGCACTTGTTAAAGAAACTCCATCTGTTTGTTACTGTACTGCTGTTAGGTTGTTTTAAAAGTATTCTGCAAAAGCTGCTCTGAGTGTGCCAACATATTTCTAAATTTTACAAAGTTTGTGTGTGATGTGAACACTTCTCACAGTTAGTGAACTTATTACCAAGGATTCTTGATATTTCAGGAATTCTTACTTCTGTTATAAAGCATTTGTTACTGCACTTCAGCTGGAAGGGTTCTTTTGCACTCTAGTGGGATCAGAGAGCTAAATGCAAACCATCCAACATAGGAACTATTGTGTTTTTATCTGATTGGCTTTAAAAATGCCTTTCATCCTGCTGGTTTACAAGTCACATTTGTGCATTGTGCAAACATGGTTCCCTCTGCTTCCATATAAGCAAATCTCTACAGGAAATGCTCTCCATAGCCTCCTACTGTTCACATCTGCTCGAAGAGCTGTCAGTTTGTGCAGAGGGTAGTATCACTGTAGGTCATCTAATAGTGTACTACGAAACACTCTGACTTTGACTTTTAAGTGACTCTCCCTTACTCCTTCCCATCTAGAACTTGTGTTTCCTTGCTTTACATAGCATAGACTAGATTCAGACAGTATAGCTGTGTACACTTACCATAAATGTAGATGTTAAGAGTGTATTCACTGTTGCAGTCATCACATTTAGTTTATCTGCCTGCAGAAAGCCCTCAGCTGGCCTGAATACCAGTCTTCAGATTTCTGCATTGGATGTTGATACTTCTTCCTTGATGTCAGGTCATCATGGGGTATAAAACATGCAGCTGACGCCATTACATCAGTTTTTCTTGCCCCAGATGTCAGGTGCCCCCACAACAGGAAGCAATTATATGGTATGGTACACCCCCCATCAAAAAGCAAATATACAAGAAAAAATAAATACACCAATAAGAAGGAAAGGTAGAGCCAAGAGAAGTCAGGGGGCTGAAGGGAGGGTAACCAGGACTGCAACAGTGAATACACTCGAACATCTACATTTATGTTAAGTGTAAACAACTGTACTATGTTCTTCATGTTTCACAGTTGCAATCAACACATTTGGGTTGATTCCTAAAGCTAAGGAAGGGAGGAGGATGTTAAAGAGCATTAGGACCAGCTATTAAGCCCTGCAAGACTGCAGTGGCAAATCCATCTCTGGATTTAGAAAAGATAGGCAGGTGGTAATGCTTGGTAAAGGTATGTACAGAGCTCCAAGTAGCAGCTTCTAGGATGTCCCTGGTAGGGACTCCTCTGAGAAAAGCCGCAGAGGTAGATGCAGCCCTGGTGGAATGTGATCTTATTCCCTGTGGGGTAGGTTTTTCAGGATTACCTACACAAGAACGACAGCGCAGAACACCGACACCCACATAGCCAACACCACATGGTCAACAATTGAAACACTGACAACGTAATTACTGCACAAAAAAGGGAAATAAAATTTCCTTTTTTGTGCTAGCAGGGGGGCTATGCCCCCACCCCCTGTGGGGGGCTCCCCCCATACCCCCCATAACTTTAATATACCAACTCCGAAATTGCACTGCAGTGCAGGAATGGAAATCTTTCCATTCCGCACTACAGAGACATACCGTTTCCCCATTGTCGGCATTTTGATTGTCGGCTATGTGGTGTCAGTTATGTGGGTTTCGGTCTTCTCAGCTGTTGTTCTTCTGTAGGGGACCCATTTTTCATGGTGCTTTTAGCAGAAATGAATGCAATGGGCTATCAATTTGGAAATGGTTTGCTTTGAAATAGCCCTCCCCTCTGCCCCTACAGCAAAGCCAACTAGCAGCTGTTCAGATTTTCTGAGAGGCTTAGTCCTGTCCAAACAGAATCTAAGTTGTCTGTGCACATCCAGAGAGTGCAGTATTCATTCCCCTTTGTTTTGTGGATTAGAGAAAAAAGTAGGCAAATGAATGGACTGATTTAGGGCCACACTAGACACCACCTTGGGCATAAAGGAAGGATTAGTCCTGAGGGAAACCCTGTCCGCATGGAAGATAATGAAGGGCTCCATTGCCATGAGGGCCTGTAATTCAGACAGTCTTCTTGCTGAAGTGATAGCTAGAATGAAGGCTGTTTTCCAAGAAAGGAATTTCAGCTCTGCTATTGCAGCTGGCTCAAAGGGGGGAAGAATGAGCTTTTCCAATACAAAATTAAGGTCCCAGGCTTGAGTGGGAGCTCTCCTAGGAGGGGTCTTAAATTTTTGGCCCCTGTAAGGAATTGTTTTAGCAAGGGGTGAGAGAAGAGGGGTGTCTCAGAATTATAATGTGCTGAAATGGCAGAGGCATGAATTTTAATTGATGAGAAGGATAAGCCCTTGTGGAACATTTCTGTTAAGTACTCTAGAATATGTGGTAAGCTGGGCACCGTTGTGCCAATCCCCTGAGACTCGCTCCAGGAACAGTATCTTTTCCACTTTTCAGCATAGGATTTTCTAGTACTAGGCCTTCTTGCCTCCAGAATGACATCCAGCGCCTGCTTACTGAGGGATGCTAGTGGAGAGCTAAAGGAATTGGCCAGGCTGCAAGGTTCAGGGGTTTGAAGCTGAGAATGCAGAATCTGGCCCGCATGCTGGGACAGCAGAGAAGGGGTCTGAGGCAGGCACCATTGTTGTAGCAGTGTCATACTGCACAGGAGGGGCTACCAGTGGTGGCGTGGCCAGTCTGGTGCAATCATTATTGTCCTTGGCTTGTCCTATTTGACCTTTAGTAGAACCTTCAAGAGGAGAGACAGAGGGGGAAAGGCATAAACTGAGAGGCTTTCCCAGGTGAAGGAAAGGGCATCCACTTTCCAAGCTTGGCTGAGGGAAGTTCATGTACAGAATTTGTGCAATTGGTAGTTTTGAGGGGAGGCAAACAGGTCTACCTCTGGAGTCCCCCATTTGTTCCTCAAGAGGTTGAATATTTTGGGTTTTAGTTTCCATTCGTGTGGGTCCATGAGATTTATTCTTAAGTCGTCTGCCAGTGAATTTAGTTTGCTTGGTAGGAATTGTGTTTGTAGGTGCACTTGGTAGCGCTCAAGGCTGTGTTCCACAGAGCCATGGCTAGTATGCAGAGAGGGTATGAGTGTCTTCCCCCCTGCTTGTTTATGTACCACATAACTGTGGTGTTGTCTGTCTTTACCAATAGTTGTCCTGGAAGAATACAGTTTTGAAGGCTGTCAGAGCATTCTGTACAGCTAACATTCTTTTTATATTGATAAGCAGGTGCATCTGTCTCGGGTTCCATTTGCCCTGAATGCACTGCCCTGCCATGTGAGCCCCCCATGCATAGTCTGATGTGTCTGTTGTCAGGGCTTGGGTGGCAGGGGGTAGAGTAAAAGGAAGTCTCTTGTTGTGGTAGCAGGCCTCTACCCACCAAAGGAACTCTGTCTTCATACAAGGAATGATAGAAATCATTGTTTCCAGGTCCTGAGAATGTTGACACCATAGACTTTTTAGACACCATTGGAGTTTCCTCCTATGCAGTCTTGCATATGGAATTAGCAGAATGCAAGAGGCCATGAACCCCAGAGCTTGTAGTATTTTCCTTGCAGACAGCTGGGGTTCTGTGGCCAATAGTTTGAAGTAGGTTGTCAAATAAACTTGTTTCTCCGGAGTGAGGAATGCCATCTTGGAAGTTATGTTTAAGCTTGCTCCCAGAAATATAATCTGTTGGCAGGGTACTAGGTGAGACTTCTTTTCATTGATGGTGCACCCCAGTGAGGTTAGAAATTTCTTTTCGAATGCCAGGTGTTGTAATAGCAAGTCCTGGCTTTCTGCCTGAATCAGACAATCGTCCAAGTATGGGTAAATTTGAATATTTCTCTACCTGCAAAATGCAATGGCTGGAGCTAGACACTTTGTGAACACCCTGGCACAGTAGATAAGCCAAAGGGAAGTGCAGAGAACTGAAAGTACATGGAGCCCACCCTGAAATGTAGGTATTGTCTGCAGGATACTCTTACTGGGATGTGCAGGTAAGCTTCCTTTACGTCTAGGGTTGCCAGCCAGGCATCCTTGGCTAGTATAGGAAGAAGCTGTTGAGGAGTTAGCATTTTGAATTTTGGAACCACCTGAAAGGTGTTGAGAATAGAGAGGTCCAAGATAGGACACCAAGAGTTGTCTTTTCTGGGTACCAGAAGAAGTCCTGAATAAAAACCTTGTCCCCTTTGTTCTGCTGGGACAGGTTGAATAGCCCTAATACTGAGAAGAGAGAGAACCTGCTGTTGGGCCTCCACCCACTGATTTGGGGGTAGGTCTGGCCAACCATTTGGGGTTGGTAGTGTGTGGAAGTGGAATCTGTATCCTTGGGAAACTATGTCCAAAACCCATTTGTCCTGGGTAATGAGTTCCCAGTTTTTTGCATGGAGGGTGAGCTTTCCTCCTAAGGGAGCAGGTAGTTGAGCAGGGCTTGGAAGGGTTAAGGTTAAGCCATTGTGCCATTTTTCCGTAGGGGAGTGGCTTACTACTCCCTGCTTTGGAAGTGGGAGCCTCCCACTGCTTAGATCTGTGCATAGCCTGAGACTGTAGCCTAGATGGTCTGCTGTTCCTGGGTTTGGACTGAGAAGGCCTGGAAGGGACTGGAAAGGACCAGTTCTTTGAAGGCCAATGCCTACTAAATCTGGGAGGCTGTACTTATAGGAAATCTTTAACAGTTTGCATAGATTTAGCTTTTTTCTCCATCCTTTTGAGGACTTCTGCTTTGTTGCCAAAAAGGCGGTCTTGGTTTAAGGGAGCATACAGTTATTTAGCTTTTACATGATCTGGGAAGTTTTGTTCCTTAAGCCAAGCATGCTTTCTAAATACAGACCCAGTGACAGCAGCCAAGCAAGATGCTTCTAAAGCGTCAGAACCACATTGCAAAGTATGTTTACCAGCTTGTTCTGCAGAATGCATTAAATCTTGCAATTCTTTGCATTCAGCACAGTCAGGAATCATCATTTTCTGTTTAAGTAGTCCCATAATATGCTGCTGATACTTTGACATATGAAACTGGCAATTCAAAGCCCTAATGGCCAAAGTAGCAGAAGTGTATACCTTCTTACCTTATCTGTCTAAGACTCTAGAATCTCTATCAGAAGCGGTAGGATTTTTGGCAGCAGTAGCCTTAATGCATTTTGGTCCTTGGGAAATGGTCTCTGGATCCGCAGAAGGATTCTTGAAGAGGAACTTGTGAGAGTCAGGTACTCTGTAGTACCTGTCAGGTTTTCTGGGAGATGGAGGTAAAGTGTCTGGGGTAAGGCTAGAGTCCAAGAAAGCATCATCTACAATGTCCAGAACAGGAGGGATAGCTAAAGGCCTGTGTTGAGGCAGGAGTAAGAATTTCTTAAGTCTCTTTTTGAACTCAGAGTAATCCTGGCTTTCCCAGCGGAAATGCTCCCTAAGGGTATGCAAGGTTTCACCGAAAGAAAAATCTTCTGAAGGGGAAGCAGAGGGAATGGAATCCTCTGCATCAGAATCCTCATAAGTAGATAAGGGCAAATCCTGGTAATCAGAAGGAGCAGAAATATCAGATTCCTGATCAGAAGAATCAGAAAGAAAATCAGTTCTAGGTCTCTTACAGGGGGAAGGGGCTTCCCCTAATTAAGGTAATAAGGTCTTCAGCCATTCTAAGCATTTGTTTTTGAGGCATATGGGCCTGAGCCTGCGGTTTAGTTGTCGGTTTCTAGGTGTAGTGCGAGTTTTTGGCCTGAGAAATTCAAAGCTTCTGGATGGAAACGATGGCGTTGGTTTAATATGAATGTCTGTAGGCCTGAATACACCCTCAGAAGCCGGTGCTTGCACAGTAGCTCCGGACCCATCCAAGGTAGAGACATCTGCAGGTTTGATAGTCAAAGAGGCATCTCATGGCATACTGGACTATGAATGAGTCTAAGTAGAGGCCTGCAAATCTGAAGTAGTGGGTATCAGGGGCTGCGAAAGCGCCTCACTGAGTACCGGCGGACTGGTGACTAGCTTAATAGAAGTGTCGCAGGCAGTTTTGGACCTATGCAGTCTGTCTTTGTCTTTATCTTTATGTCTTTTCAGAAGATCAGTAGTCGGATGGCTTAATGAAGCCATGTCGAAGTACTGAGATTGAGTATGAAAGTAATTGGCTGCAAAAATAGCCCGACAACGAATAGTTTGGGTGTTGAACCAGGCACAAAACTGACAGCGAGGGACGTTGTGGTCTGGGACTAAACAGGGGATGCAGTAAGAATGAAAATCTCTAGGAGTTATTTGCTTTCCACAGTTAAGACAATTGTTAACTTTTTCTGACATCAGTTGGAGCAAGAAAAAGGATCCCCAATGGGGTACTTATCTTTTTTGAAGACTTCAGGTCTGAAACTCGAAAATGAAAATTTCAGGAGACGGCTGACTGGCACTTGCGAACTGCTTCTGCTTCAGGCACCGCACGACAAGAAAGACTGATGTAATAGCGTTAGCTGCATGTTTTATACCCCTGATGACCTGACATCAGGGAAGAAGTGACAGCATCCAACGCAGAAATCTGAAGACTCTGGTATTCAGGCCAGCTGAGGGCTACCTGCAGGCAGATAACCCAAATGTGATGACTGCAACAGTGAAACACGAAGAAAGTACAGTTTTGTACCTACCATAAATGTAGATGTTCGAGTGCTAATACGGCTGCAGTCATAACAGACGGGTTCTCCTGCCATCAGGCGCGTCCTCGGTCGGCCGAATTCCAAAGTCTAGGTCCGGCATCGGTTGTTGTCGCTTCTTCCCTGACGTCAGTGCGACAGGGGTATAAAGGAACCAGCCAACGCCATTTTCTTCAGTTTTTCTTGCCCCAGATGTCAGGTGCCCCCAGAAGGAAGGCAATACATAAATTTGTGTAATAATGCAGTGCAATATAGTCAAAATACAGTAGTTGCAAGCAAATACATCATAAATGAATACCCCAATCAGGTTGTATGAGGATGTGTTAGCCTATAGGCCTGTCCCAAGAGGGGAAGGAGGGAGGGAAACCTGGACTGCAGCTGTATTAGCACTCAAACATCTACATTTATGGTAGGTACAAAACTGTACTATGTTCATCGTGCATACAGCTGCAGTCATAACAGATGGGTAGAATCCCAAAGCTAAGAAAGGGGTGGTAGGCACTAGGTGGAACTAGGTGGAGCCAAAATGCCCTTCAAGACTGCAGTGGCAAAGCCTGCTCTAGATTTGGAGTATAATAGTAGGTTGTAGTCCTTGGAGAAGGTATGCACAGAACTCCAACTGGCTGCTTCCAAAATATCCTTGGTAGGAACTCCTCTGAGGAAAACTGCAGAGGTGGCTGTGGCCCTGGTGGAATGAGTTCTAATGCCTGTAGGTACAGTTTTGCCATGAAAGGAATAGCAAAAGCGTATGCAGTGGGCTATCCATTTTGAGAATGTCTGTTTGGAAATTGGCTTTCCTTGAGCTCCTACAGCACAGGACACAAAGAGCTGTTCTGATTTTCTGAAAGGCTTTGTTCTGTCCAAATAATAATGCAGTTGTCTGTGGATGTCCAAGGAATGTAGTAATCTCTCCCCTTTGTTTTGAGGATTAGGATAAAAAGTAGGTAAATGTATGGCCTGATTTAAAGCTACCCTGGATAACACTTTAGGCATAAAGGATGGGTTGGTTCGTAAGGAAACTCTGTACTGATGGAAGATGATAAAAGGCTGGACAGCCATGAGAGCATGTAGTTCTGAAACTCTATGAGCTGAGGTGATAGCCAGAAGGAAAGCTGTTTTCCAGGACAAATATTGCAAATCTGATGAGGCAGCTGGCTCAAAGGGAGGCAAGGTCAGTTTTTCCAGAATGAAATTAAGATCCCAAGCAGGTATTGGTTGTTTCCTTGGAGGTCTTAGATTCTTAGCCCCTCTGAGGAACTGTCTTAAGAGAGGGTGAGAGAATAAAGGTGGATCAGTGTTGTATTCTGCAGAAATGGCTGAGGCATGGATTTTGATGGAGGAGAATGAAAGTCCACTGCTTAGCAGCTCAGCCAAATATTGTAGTATTTGAGGTAAATTCAGTTTTCCAGGATCCTGGCCCTTTTTCTCATTCCAGACACAAAACTGTTTCCATTTTGCGGAGTAAGCTTTTCTAGTAGATGGCCTTCTGGCCTCCAAAATAACATCCTGCACCTCCTTGGAGAGTAGGGCCTGTTGTGATGCTAAGGAATCTTCCATGCGGCTAGATTGAGTGTTTTTAGCTGGCTGTGAAGAGTTTTGAAGCTGTGCTGAATCAGAAGAAGAGGCATTAGAGGCAAGGTCCATGGTGGGGAATGCGTCAGGCTCCTCAGGAGTGGGTACCAGTGTTGCCTTGGCCAGTCCGGAGCAATGAGAATCATCTTTGGTCTGTCTGCTCTGGTTTTCAATAGAACTTTGGGCAACAGAGGAAGAGGTGGGAAGGCATAAACTGTCATTGATGTCCAACTGAAAGAGAAAGCGTCCACTCTCCAGGCCTTTGGATGGAAAATCCTTGAGCAGAATTTTGTCAATTGGTGATTTTTGTGGGAGGCAAAGAGATCTATGTCTGGCCTTCCCCATTCTTGGATTATTTCTGTAAAAACTTTTGGATGCAATTTCCATTCGTGTGGATCTGTCATATTCCTGCTTAGGTTGTCTGCCAGCGTGTTTTCCTTGCCTGGAAAGTACTGTGCTTGTAGTTCCATTTGTAAGTCCATGGCCATGTTCCAAAGTGACATGGCCAGTCTGCATAGGGGGTAAGAATGTGTTCCTCCCTGTTTGTTTATGTACCACATAACTGTGGTGTTGTCCGTTCTTATCAATAGTTGACCTGGTTGTAGAAGGTCCTTGAAAGCTATAATAGCATTTATTACTGCTAGCATTTCCTTTTGATTGATGTGAAGGTGCTTTTCTTTTTGGGACCATTTGCCCTGAATGCACCGAGCTGTCATGTGCGCCCCCCAGGTGTAGTCCGAGGCATCTGTTGTGATGACTTGATTTGCTTGAGGCTTGCTGAATGGAAGACCTGTGTTTGTTTGACATGCTTGAGCCCACCACAGAAATTCCTTTAGCAGACATGGAATTAGTGGTATTATTGTTTCCAAACTGTGGCTGTGTTGAGACCATATGTTTTTCAGGTACCATTGTAGTTTCCTCATATGCAGCTTTGCACATGGGATTAGTAAGATGCAAGATGCCATGAATCCCAGAGCCTGCAGGATTTTCCTTGCAGTCAGCCTGGTGCAATTTGCTAGTGCTCTGAAGTATTGAATTAGTTGCCCCTGCTTCTCTGGCGTGAGGTAGGCCATCTGGGTGTTTGTGTCCAAATTGGCACCCAGGAAAATTATCTTCCGAAAGGGTATTAGCCTTGATTTCTTTTTGTTGACTGTGTATCCCAGAGAGTTCAACAACATTATTACATAAGCCAGATGTTTCAGAAGAATGTGCTTGCTGTCCGCTTGGATCATGCAGTCGTCCATATAGGGGTACATTTGTATCCCTTGAAGTCTGCAGTAGGCAATTACTGATGCCAGGCATTTCGTGACTACTCTGGGCGCAGTAGATAAGCCAAAGGGCAATGCAGAGAATTGATAATGGGTTGAACCTACAAGAAATCTGAGGTACCTTCTGCAATTTTGTCTGATTGGGACATGCAGGTATGCCTCCTTGAGGTCCAATGTTACCAGCCAAGACTCCTTGCCCAGCATGGGAAGAAGTTGCTGTAGAGTGAGCATCTTGAATTTTGGTACGAGTAGAAATGTGTTTAGGATGGATAGGTCCAAAATAGGTCTCCAATCTTTTCCCTTCCTTGGTACCAGAAATAGCCTGGAATAAAAACCTTGACCTTGTTCGTGCGTAGGTACCTCTTGAATAGCTTTCATGTTTATGAGATCTGTAATTTGCCTTTGTGCCTCTGCCCTTTGATTGTGTGGCAGGTTTGGCATGCCTCTCATTTTTGAAAGGTGTGAAAATGGAATTTGTAGCCTCTGTTTATAATGTCCAGGATCCATTTGTCCTTTGTGACAATATGCCAATTTTTTGAAAATAATGCCAGCTTTCCTCCTAAGGGGGCTGCCATTTGAGACTTGCTTGGCATGCAAAGGGGAAAGTCATTGGGTTTGCTTTCTGAAAGATTGCGAGTTATCCTCACCACCTCTTTGTGTAGGAGCTTGCCACTGTCTGCCTCTAAACGATCCTTGGGATTGTCCTCTGCCCCTCGGGCACCTGTATCTGCCTCTTTTGGGTCTGTCCGTGGCAGGAAAGGACCAGTTTTTGGAAGGCCAATTTCTACTAAAACGTGGGGGTTGTACCTGTAGAAAATCTTTCACAGTTTGCATTGATTTAGCCTTTTCCTCCATTTTCCTTAATACCTACTCAGCATTAGCACCAAATAGTACATCCTTTTGAAGAGGGGCGTCTAGTAATTTAGCTTTGACATGATCAGGCAAGGCTTGTTCCTTGAGCCAGGCATGCCTACATATGACTGATCCTGTAACAGCAGCTCTACATGAGGCCTCTAGAGCATCAAAACCACATTGTAAGGTATGCTTACCCACTTGTTCTGCACTATGCATCAAATCCTGCAACTCCTTCAAGTCTGGTTGTTCAGGTTGTGACATTTTACTTTACAATTGTGATAACAAAAACTGTTGGTATTTTAGCATATGGAACTGACAGTTTAAGGCCTTCATGGTTAAGGTAGCCGAGGTATATACCTTTTTTCCCCACCTTTGTAAGGATCTGGAATCTCTCTCGGAAGGTAATGGATTTTTAGCAGTGGAGGCCTTAACTCCCTTGGGGCCCTGTGAGATGGTTTCTGGGTCAGCAGCATGGCTTTTGTATAGAAATTGGTGTGAGTCAGGAACCCTGTAGTACCTGTCAGGCTTAACTGGAGCTGGAGGTAGAGAGTCTGGGTTAAGGCAGGCCTCCGAGTAAACATCATCTAGGATGTCCAAGACAGGAGGTATAGCCAGAGGCCTGTGCTGAGGTAGCAAGAGAAATTCCCTAAGCCTTTTCTTGGAATCTGAATAATCTTGGCCTTCCCAGTGGAAGTGTTCCCTTAAGGTATGCAAAGTTTCCCCAAATGAGTAATCCTCAGGGGGGGATACAGAAGGGATGGACTCCTCCACATCAGAGTCTTCAAAAGGGGAGTAAGAATGTTCCTGATCATCAAAGTGCTCTGAAATAATGGAGCCCTGATCAGAGGAGGGGGAATCTTCCTCCACTCTAGGCCTTTTGTCCGGTGGGGGCTGAGAACCTCTGATAAGAGTAATTAAATCCTCAGCCATTTTAAGCATCTGTTTCTTAGGCATGGGGCCTGGAGATGGGCCCTGTGTAGCTTGTCTCTTAGAGTGCATGGTTGCTTTAGACTTAGTGAAAGCCTTGATGGAGAAAGAAGAGGAAGGAATGAAGACACCTTGAGTGGAGGTGGATCTGTCCACATTCTGAGTTTCAACGCCAAGAGTGGCTTCGGTATCTGTAGTCGGGGTGTGGGCCGAGGAGCCTGCGACCTCGGGCACGGGAGACACCGCCAAAGAAGTGTTGTCGGTAGTCAGGGGCTGCGTAGGCGCCTCGCTGAGAACCGGACCACGTGTAGTCGGCTTTGGCGTGGTGTCGGTAGAGGCCGCGGACCTCGTGTGTCGGTCCTTATCTTTGCGTTTTTTAGACAAAACTGGAGTCAGAGTATCTGACGACATAATATAGTTAAATGCTTTCCCAAAATAATGCTGGGCGAACTCCGCCCGACGCTTAATGGTGCGTTTGTTGAATGTAGCACAAAAGCGACAGACCGAGACGTCGTGGTCTGGGCCTAAACAAGGTATACAGAGGGAATGGAAATCCTTATGTGGTATTTGCTTCCCACAAGAAATACAATTATTAACTTTGTCTGACATCGGTCTGAGGCAAGAAAAGTTTCCCCAACGGGGTACTTAGCTTTCAAGAAGACTTCGGTTTCAAATTTTCATAATCTCAGGAGCTGGCCGACTGGCACTTGCGAACTGCTTCTGCTTCGGGCACCGCACGGCATTTTGGCTCCACCTAGTGCCTACCACCCCTTTCTTAGCTTTGGGATTCTACCCATCTGTTATGACTGCAGCTGTATGCACGATGAACATAGTACAGTTTTGTACCTACCATAAATGTAGATGTTCGAGTGCTAATACAGCTGCAGTCCAGGTTTCCCTCCCTCCTTCCCCTCTTGGGACAGGCCTATAGGCTAACACATCCTCATACAACCTGACTGGGGTATTCATTTATGATGTATTTGCTTGCAACTACTGTATTTTGACTATATTGCACTGCATTACACAAATTTATGTATTGCCTTCCTTCTGGGGGCACCTGACATCTGGGGCAAGAAAAACTGAAGAAAATGGCGTTGGCTGGTTCCTTTATACCCCTGTCGCACTGATGTCAGGGAAGAAGCGACGACAACCGACGCCGGACCTAGACTTTGGAATTTGGCTGACCGAGGACCCGCCTGACGGCAGGAGAATCCATCTGTTATGACTGCAGCTGTATGCACGATGAACATCATCTGCTGACTCTAGACTGTTTAGTATCACTATGCTCTGAAAGCAGTCATTTTACACTAAGAGGGCCTCCCCACACCCTTGTTGCATAAGTGTGTAGCTCAGGACCCATCTGATTTGGGGAGTGCTGAAGAAAGGGTCAGTTTGGGGCTTTCCCATTGGTAGTTGTGTTAAAACTGTTTAAATCTACCTGTATATAAGCCTTACATTTGCGCAGGTTTGTGCTCAATGTTTGGAAGTTTTAGCCAGAAGTCTGGAGTGCATTTGCATTGAAGTCCAAGGCATCTACTGAAAAATAAGTATATTTTAAGCCAGCACTGCATTTTGTTAACTGTATTTAATTGAATTACTGTTTCATTTTTCCTGTTTGTGACTAAGTCCAACTTGCCCACTTCCTTCCCAAATGCCTCATTCAGAAATATCCTGCCAAAATGGATGGGCAGCTTCCCATCATTTCTCCTGCCAGCTTGATTGATACGGGCATCTTGAGGCAATGTAGTAATTGCCTTATGTACACTGACAACCATTTACTCCTAAAGCAAACTAACATCCTATGTGAAAGTTGCAAATATACTGTGGAATTGGAATCAGTTCTCTCACATAAAAACAAACTAGACATCAAACAGGTGGTCAGAACACACACTTCACCCTCTCATACATACCTCACCTCTCACACAAACCTCACCTCTCACAAAATAAAGTCATGACACATAAACCCACATACTCGTTGGTACTCACTAAAAGCATATCAAAAGAACAGAGACCTCCCAAAAGCACAGCACTCACACTTACCACTAAGCAAAAAGAAACCACTACACATAACACACACCCACGTCTCAACAAATAAGCCCCTAAGGCAAAACACATCAGATGTCTTGGTCATATGTGACTCCATAGTGAGACACAAAGTTGTCTCCCTCACCAGAATGGACAAGTAGAAGGTCACAGTCAGCTGCCTATCAGGTGCCAGGATCTGACAAATCACGCATGCACTCAAGTCACTCAACAACAAGTACCGCTATGACTCTGTTCTAATCCATGTTGGAGTGAATGACTTTAGACGTACCTCTCTGGAAGACAGACATGACAGAAGTCTTTGATTACATGTCCCAGACAGTTATGGCCCTAGCCCTAGGCAGTATCTTACCCTCACCCAGGATGATGCCACAATATAAACAAAAAATGAATGATGTCAACAATTGGCTCAGCTTCTGGTGTCAGTCCAGGGGGATCTAGTATCTGTCAGCCTGGAAGGATGTGGTAGACAGACTTTGCTGCTTTACTGTTGATGGTCTGCACCTGTCCCCCCCTAGGCTTTTAGATACTGGGAAAGGACCTTGACTCCTCCATAGAGCCTTTTTTCGGAAAGGTCAAAACAACTGATTTTTTACCATAACAAAATCTAATTGAGAACAAACTCATGGTCGTGCCATTTACTGCAAGGAGTTTAACTCATTCGCTCTGGAGCAGTACAGAAAATGCTGCCTGCTTACTTCCACCATAGGAACAACAGTGCAGCCTGAGCTCATTTTCAGATAATCCATTTGTAAGACCATACAGAAAATAAATGTTCATAACTCTTTCACCATAAGAGCTACACTAAAAATGTAAAGACAAAAGTTGTCCAGCAGATACTCACCTTTACAACAGTGTAAATGTTGATAGTGTGCATCTAAGTCATTATTATATATTTGCCAAGGAATATTGTTATGCCTATTTTTTACCTTTTTGATAAAACAAATCACAATATCTTGGTGAATATGCCATGTAGACCCATACACTTTGTAATTAATTTGTTTGTATGAATGTCAGCTATAAAAAGATACATTAACCATTAATGTGTGATGCTCCTTTACTGAGATATTCATAGAAATATGATTATTATATTTCTCATAACTGATAATTAAACAAAGCATAATATCTCATCACCTGTAACAGACAGAGACTACATGTCAATGTACAAGTTGTGTGGCTCAATATCAGCTTCAAAATGATGCATCGTGCATGTCATCACCATGCTCCCTTGTAAAGATATGGGCATAATAATGAGAAATATGGCAAATGTATAATCTCCAGAATCCTACAAGAGTAAACAAACTGTGATACAGACACAGCTCTTTTACCATGTTGTAAGGACTAATACTATCTTCAAAATGAGGTATTACTTAGCATGTTGACATCTTCCCTAGCAAAGTTATTTACAGAAATATGAAAAAAAATCATAATTTCCATAACCTAAGTCCTAAACAAACTGTGATATCCGTACATGTGTACAGCATGCAGATAGTTCTTATACTATCTTGCAAGTACAAATACTGTATTCAAAAAGTAGGTCTTACCCGGGATGTTGATATGTCCCCTACTACAGCTATTCGGCCAAAATATGAAAAAATATATATATAATACATTTTATAACCAAAGTCATAAACAACCTGGCATCTGTGCATGTGTACATCATACAGATACAGTTCTTTTACCTTCTTCTAATTACTAATGCCATCTTCAGAATGAGGTCTTACTTAGCATGTTGATATTCCCTACCACAGTTCTTCACCAAAATAGGAAAAAATATAATAAATGTCATGGTTGCTTTCCATCCTCTGCCATTTAGCTGAATGTTGCCAATATAGCCTGCATTGCTGGCATCACACCATTATGGGAAAAAGAAAGGTAGCTGCGTAATGGTTTTACATGACAAGTGATAATGACTCAGTGTTATACTATAACTGCACATATTCTGGATTGATAAGGTGTTAATCACTTGCATTTCATTACTGAAAGTTTCTGCACGTTCAGTCAAAGGTGATAATTACTGCTGTTGAGCAGACATTCATTACATTCCAGGTGTAATATAAGTTTGAGTCATTACCATCTCTAAGTAAAAGTAGGATAACATATATATATATATATATATATATATATATATATATATATATATATATATATATATATATATATATATTACTGAACACTTCCTCTCACTTAAATTCTACACGAATCACAAAGCCAGAAATATTGTCCAAAGCATATGGTTGATTCATGCCAGTATCAATGTATCTCTCTCAGCCATCACACTGATTAGAATGAGACACAAATAACAAACATCCAACATTATTCCATCAGTATCAATGTACAAGTGATAAAACTTATCTCTCTCTCAGCCATCACACTGATTAGAATGAGACACAAACAGCAAACATCCAACATTACTTTGTCAGTATCAATGTACAAGTACTAACACTTATCTCTCTCTCAGCCATCACACTGATTAGAATGAGACAAATAACAGACATCCAACATTACTCTGTCAGTATCAATGTACAAGTAATAACACTTATCTCTCTCCCGGCCATCACATTGATTAGAATGAGAAACAAATAAACATCCAACATTTCTCTGAACTTACTCAGAATTGCATCACCTATAGAGACACAACAGACATTGCCAAAATAATGAAAAACAGATTCAAGTACTAATTTTAATTGTTCCAAAATCCACTCCCAATCAAACAATGCGCATAAAAGCTATTAACATTTCATATCCAGTAATAGTTCATACAGTTGGACATTGTTAGTTGAGTGTAAATATGTACATAACATATTTAGTGGAATGAGGGATCACACATTATTTATGAATATGTTTGCAAAAAGTAATTCCCTTATGTCTGCTTCACAATTAGACATGCAATCTCTAGTGCATATGTTCTCATGTTTCTTTTAATGTGTGATACAAATAAATGCACTCAACAATAGTTTTAAGCAAAAGTCAGTGTGATCTCTGATTTTACATCAGACTAGGAAAACAGTACAACTGCTGCTCTCTAGGCATCAGGATTTAGAATTGAGCATAATCATCATACAGGGAACCAAAAGGTAACATTAAAATGAACAACTAATCTTAAAAAACATAATTAAATAATAAAATTGAAACAATGCAACTCTAAAAGCCCCTTGCAAAGCTAAATACCACCTCTGGAAATAAACTGACAACAAAAATTAGTCTGCACAATGGAAAAAAACAAAACAAAAACAGGGCAGCGTGCGAGACACCATCTCCCACAAATTCTAAGACAACCCACAAACAGGAAACATAAGCCTGAAAATGCTACTTTCATGCTGACCCCTGCTTCACCAGTGTTAATGACCTAGAGAAATTTCAATATTTATACTTACCAGCACTCCAGCATATATGCCCTGACCCTGTATTGCAAAACGCAGTAATGAAGGATACCCATCTGATCAATGAGTGTTCAATGGATTCTGTTTCAGTATCTCAGACGTTATTGAGTAAATTGGTAGAAATGGGTTGCTTGATGTGCTTGAGGAAGAATGAAGAGTCATGTCCTCTGGTCGAAGTTCATACTTGGAAGGATAATGTTTGGGAGGTCTAGTCTTACAGAAAGGGGGCCTGGGGTCAGACAGTCTGACTTTTTCATGTGGGTGAGATCTGCCCATGTCAATCATGCAGTGGGTCCAAGGTAGGGGGAAGAGGTCTGCAATTGCACAATTGCAGGAGTAAATTATAGCTTGCAAGCCCCCCCCCCAATATGCAGGGCAGTACCCCAAATGTCTTTGGTTAACTAGGTATGGAAACTCTATCATCTATATTTATGTCTGTCTATCCATCTCTCTGTATATCTATTTATTCCATTTGCTTACGGGATGGTCCAACTGAGCAAAAGCCCATTTTCAGCAGAGGCTCAGGGAGAAAATCTTCACAAATATGAGTAGATTACACAGACAGTTGGAAATACGCTTCTCAATGCCTACATTAAATTATTTTAAGAAAAGGGCAACTGCTTTCAATTCTGTATATTCAGTGATTGTGTTATGCTTGGCATCCCTTCCAAGTCCTTCCTTCTGCAAACAAAAGGTTTAACTGACAACGAATAAATTTTTGCATCCACTTACTTCCAAATTTACCAATATTATGAAATATGTATTCTAATCCTAAGTCAAAAAATGCATCTTGCACTGTTCATCACTACATTTCATGGACCAAGTTATTTAACATTAACTGTTCCCTTTTATATCAGAGGTACTGCCGCATGTCACATGAACTGGCATATTTCTATTTCATGTAATCTGTTCCACTCTCAACTTTGTGGACCGTCGTAAAACACCAGCACACTTCCTAAATGGTATTATATTGGTTATTTTAATTCATACCTCTCAACCTCTTACACAAGAAATCTGGACAAAGCCTTAAATCAGTGTCCAAAATAGGAACATTTTTTAAAATATTGCTCTTTTAAACTTCTGAAGCTCACAGAATAACAGTATTTGCATTAGCATGAATTTTCTGAAGGGTATGAAGCCTGAAACTCAAATGTCTTCTCAATACTTTCTAACAGTACTCTCTACTGATTTGCCAGAAAACCACATTTTTATGGAAAACAGACCAAAAATAACAAAAAAAAATCTGTACAGTTGAGATGTATGTTTTACTTTTGCACTAAAAGCATATTTCAGTTGTATTACCTCAAAATGATTTGTACTGCCTAATGGTGCAGTAGATGCCAATGCAGTATTTACTAAATGCTGAATGGACCAGCCTGCCGGCACATTCAGTGCATTAAATTCTAATGCGTTGCAGCACTACTTAAAAAAAAAAAACATAAACCAAAAGCACTCTGCAGACATGTAAAAAAAAATAAAGGCAAGACTTACTGCAAAAAAAAAAAAAAAAATTATATTTCGATCTTAGAGGAACCATTCCAATGAGAAGAATTTCTTTGCTTGCTTAGCGCTCCTTCTTGAAAACAGTTACGTTCAGCAACTCATAGCACAGAAAGATGTTCCTGCTCTTGAACATAGGCATTTTATGGACAAAAGAAGGTAGGACAAAAGTAATAAAAGCCTGTATATTTTAAAAGAAGGTGTGCATAATTGTAAAGAGTGAGTACCATTTGGATTATCCCGTTGATGTCCTTTAAGAAACAGAACTTCAAGAAGTATACAACACCCACAAGAAAGGGTAATATAAGGTTGCAGAAAAGTACCCATGAAAAATAACTTGATAATAAGTAGTTTACTGAAAGGACAAGTTCAAAATCACAGTAAATACAGACATGGGAAAATGTGTACATGTTAGCAAATAGTCAGGGCAATGTCTCTCTATTTACGTAACTACACCATTATATATACTTATTCAAGGCTAAGTATACCTTCACAGCTTTGGCAACATATTCTACTTTCTAGTTACAGCTTTATCTTGAAAAATAAAAGAGAACGCAGCACCAGGCAGTCCAAGGGCTTAATCAACTGCTTTTACCTTACCATACTACTACATGTGCAAGTGGCGGCTTGAAATGGAATAATCCGATTGGCTGCCACCACTTGCAATGAATGGAGAATTTCCTTACTGTGGTTACTTATATTTACAACTGATTTTCTCAAAAAAGTCAAATACAAACATCAAGTTACTCCACAGTGAAAAGTAAGTTCAGGTACTTTTTCAACTTATTTTTTTAACAGTGGAGCTACAATACAGTTGTAAAGTTAGATGTGCTTGTGGAAGGAACTCAGCTGTAACTGCATACAATTACTATCTTCTCCCAGCGTGCTCGGATGTAAGCACAGAGGCACTGTGAGACGGTACTTGGGGTTAATGAGTTAAACATGAAACTGCACTCCTTGGAAGCACTCCTCACCTTAAAGGATGCTGACATCTGTGCAGCTACAGAGACATGGTTCAAGGCTGCTGACAGCACCCCGACCGTGCAAGGCTACAATGCCTTCCACATGTTCAGACCTCAAAATGAGTACGAAGGAACCAAAGGTGGAGGTGTATCCATCTTCATTAAAACCAAACACACTTTGAGAATGACTCTCTCAAACTACTCCATGTCCAATTAACTACTGGGGAAGTACCACACCACATCATTGCTAGCTACAGATCCTCCCAACATTAGGTTCATAGGATGGTACCAGGCTATCAGCCCTAGGGCCTATACAAGCCTAGCCATAACAATTCCCTGGCTATTTCTTCCCACACTATTTACTTCCCTGGACCCCTGTCTAGCGACTGACGTGATCCCTGGGGTGAATTTCCTTTCTCCCATCCAGGTTAAGTACACTGTCTACCTTGATTTACTGGAATCCTTCGCCATACAGTCCAACACCTTAGTCATGGGAGATTTCAACTATCCTTTCATAGACTGGGGGACATACACAGGCAAAAATACACTCACTCAGAGGTTCCTGGACTTTGTTAACACAAATGCTGAGGAACCGATAGTCTGTACCTGCACTAGGTGCTCTAATGTTCTGGACATAGTACTCAAACATGGGGAGGGGGGTCACTGTACTTCCCTGTGTGTGACGGCCTCTCTGGTTGGGTCAGACCACAGATAAGTCTCGTTTGATGTAACTATTGGAACAGACACACTCACAGCAACAAACATTATAAAAAAACTTCACCAACGTTAACTACAGCCTACTAAGCAGTGGTATAAAAAGCCTAATGCCACCCACAATCGCAGACATCAATGATCACTATGCAGAAGTGTATGCAAATGCCTTGTTAGGTCAAGCCACAGGTAAGTCTCATTTGATGTAACTATTGGAACTAACACACTTACAGGAACAAAAATTATAAAACAACCTTACCAAAGTTAACTACAGCCTACTGAGCAGTTGTATAAAAAGCTTAATACCACCCACAAGTGCAGACATCAATGATCACTATGAAGAAGTGTATGCAAATGCCCTGTACAAACACTTGAGCAACTAAATAAACTCTGCTGTACCTGACCAGATAAAACAAGCCACCATGGTGGACTTCAAGAGGAAGAAACTGTTGTCCAAAAGCAAGAGGGATATCACTCTGCAGAGGAAGAGTTCCCTCCTAAGCCTAAACAAGAAAATAAGAAGTCTTGTAAATTCTTCTAAAGCAGATTACAAAATTAAAATTGCATCCCTAACCAAAGATAATATGGCATTCCTTAACTACATCTGAAGTCTAAAAGGGAATTCCCAGCTATGTGCCAAACTGGTTGTAGACGGGATCACTCATACTACACCAGAAGATATTGCCAACATGCTAGCTGACAGATTCAGTGCAGCCTTCACCCCTTTATTCTCCCACCTACCATATCCCAAAGCATACATGATAAGCCCTCTGCCTAGTATCTCTAGAAAACAAGTCATCTCTCTACTCGCCAAGGCCAAAAACACGGCCTCAATGGGACCAGATAACATCCCAGGTGGTTTGCTGAACAATCCAAGCCAAGACCTAGTGGACCCCCTTGGCATTCTCTTTAATTATAGTTTGAGAACTGGCTATGTTCCTGCAGAATGGAGAACAGCAACTGTAATTCTCCTGCACAAAGGGGGGGGGGGGGCATCAACTAACCCTAGGAACTACAGACCCATAAGTCTAACCAGCCTCCTCTGCAAGGCCATGGAAAGAAATACCATGGATCTTATCAACAAGGACATAGACAACCTCCAAACAGTGGACCCAACCCAGTTTGGCTTCGCTAAGGGTAGATCCTAATTATTAAACCTGGTGGACTGCTTTGAGAATGTCACCAAAGCCAGAGACAATGGTAAGACAATGCACGCTGCCTATCTCAACCATGGTAAGGCTTTCTACACAATTCCCCACTCTGGTATCACTGAAAAACACTCCCAGATAGGGATTAGCAGCTACAGGTGGTCTAAACCTTTTCAGTTGATATAAGAATATCATTTGGTCTTGATAAGTGTGCAAAAGCAACCTTTAAAGCAGGAAAACTGCAGCACCAGGAAAACATCAGTTTGGGACAAGAATGTGATATAAAAGAACTTGAGCAAGACAGAGTTTATAAATATCTGGGAATTGATGAAGGATCAACAATAAAAAATGGACAAATGTGAATAAAACTTACTAAGGAATACTTTAGAAGACTTAAATTAATTCTGAAAACAGTGTTGACATCTAGGAACAAAATCCAACCTATAAACCAATTTGCTCTTTCGGTCTTAACTTACAGTTTTGGAGTGACTGACTAGCCCCAAAACATGTTGGATAGATTACATAGGAAAACAAGAAGCATGTTTCATGCTCACCAAATGATTTATAAAAATTAGTGTATACCAAGATTATATATTCCCCGTTCCAAAGGAGAGAAGGGCCGCCTTGAAATTGATTACATCTACAGATTTGCAATCGGGGCACTCCACACATATCTGTTGATCTCACAAGACCCAAATATAGTGAAAGTTTAGAAACATGAGGAGAATAAATCTAAGATGACTTCTCTGCTTAATTTAGAAGCAGCATATCGGTGCTAAGCAGGAATGGAAATCAAACCAGAAGTAGATAAATATCAGGCAGCAACTGAATGTGCCAAAAAACAAAAAAAAGAATATAAGGTGAAGAACCAGATGAGAAGGCAAAAAAATGTGGAAAAAGCATAAATATAGTTGCAAGTATAGAAAACTTTTGGAAGAACCTCATGTTGATCAGAAACAAACACAGGAATGGTTAAGGACAGGTGAATTCAAACCAAGAGATTAAAGGTTAATATTGGCAGCCCAAGATAGTGGGCTATGTACACGCTGGTTTACAAAGTCCATTGGATATGTGTGAGAAACAGACAAATGTAGGTTTTGTAAAACTGAACTGGAAACCATCTTGCACCTCGTTGATGGTAATGACATACTAATGGCAGAAGGACAGTATACTAAAAGGTATAATATGGCACGACTGTTGCACTGGGAATTGTGCAAACATTATGGTACTGAAGTGGCTGAAAAACACTGGAAAAATGAGCCACAAAGTATTACAGAAAATGATGAAGTTTATATCACATGGGATCACCCATCACCAACAATTCAAAAGACAGATGCTAGAAAACCGGATACAGTGGTCCAAGAAAAGAAGACAAAAGTAGCATTTATAACTGAAATTGCTACACCCAGTCACTACAGTGTCTTGCGTAGAGAGAGACATAAAGTCATAAAATATCAGGATTTGCAGGCAGAAATTAGAGCAATGTGGAAGAAAAATATCCAAACAGTTCCAATAGTAGTTGGAGAAACAGCTATTACAAAAAAGAATCTACAACCGTATTTAGATATGTTACCAATCCGTGCCACCCTATATGAACTGCAGAAGGATTAATTACTGGACACATTGCAAATACTGCAAAGAGCACTTTTGGCTGACATCAAAGATTGAAACAATACTAATTTCATGAACTTTAATTATGCTTTGACTAGGGAATGAGGTCCATTCCCATCATAATATTATAAACTCAAAAGATTTGGGGAAATTAAAAAAACTGGGATTAACCCTTACTTTAGTAGATGGGTAGCCAACTGGCTCACCGACAGAACACACAGTGTCAAAAATGGTAACTCCACCTCCACCAGTAGACACATCACCAGTGGAGTATCACAGGGGTCTGTATTGGGCTCCTTACTGTTTGGCATCTATTTCTCAGAAGTCCAGGCCAAAGCAGACAGTCTTTGGCTCACCAAGTTCACTGATGATTGCAAACTGGTACCAATTATTGAGTCCCCCAGTGATGTCAAAATATTACAAGAAGAGCTAACACAAACAAATGACTGGTGCCAAAACCATGGTCTAAAACTAAATGCAAAAAATGCATTACTATTAAGTTTGGCAAAATAGAATTCCCTACAAATTAAAATATTGGCAGCGCCACCCCCCCCCCTGAGTTCCAACCCAGTGGTGCAAGACTTGGGAATACAGGTTGACAGCAATCTGATATTTGACTACCAAGTTTCCACAAGTGGTAAGGAAGGCCTTCTACACTGTGCACCGCATAAGCAAGGGCATAGCATCCAGGACAAGGAATGCTATAACTCCACTGTACTCGACCCTCATCAGACCACTAATAGAGCATAACGTAACCTTTTGCATGTACCTCACAAGACACCTGCAGCAACTGGAGACACCCGAGTGGTTTCTCACTAAGAAAATACAGGGACTCCAAACTATGAACTACATGGACAGGTTGAAAGGCCTGTCATTTTACTCTGTATCTTACAGGCTGTTGAAGGGTGACTTGTGCCTAGCCTACAAGGCAATCTCCAATACTGCCCTAGTGGAAATACTGCAAATCCGCAAGTCAAATGGCTCAAGAGTCACTCGCTCTATGTATCTCAACCTAGCTTGTGACATTAACAGAACATGTCCCACAGAGACTGCACCTACTCTGGAATAAACTTCCTCATCATGTAAAACAGAGTTTCTCACTGAACCTATTTAAACGCAACCTAAATAACCGGATGGGAAACCGCAAATTCATCCCTGGGCTGGCACCCTGGACAGGGGTAGCTAGTGTTGATCACAGACCTGCTCTGTTCATAAAATAATTCTGCGAGCTAACCAAAACGAACAAATGGGGATACTTGGGATCAACATGGCTAGGCTTGTAAAGACTCTATGGATGCTAGCCTAATAACCTTCTATGAATGCATATTTACTTCCCACTTCCACTCCCATTATACATTTTTTCTCAAGACGCACTAGGTTTGTTACCATTACACTTAAATCTGCTCAGCATATTCTTAAACTGCAAAAAAGTATTTTTGATACTTGTGAAGGGAAAAAAGATAAACATAAAACAAGAAGTGGCACCACAAAAATGTAATACCTGCACTCTATGATCCATTTTCAGAAGTCTGTACCTTCTAAAATTATTGTTCAGACTTCTTGTTTTATCTTTATATGTTTTAATCAATACGGACACAACGGTAGCATCGATTCAGAATCCAAAGCACTTTGAATAAGAAGAATCAGTATAAAAGATTATGGGAATCTCAAGTATATGAGAAGCAACAAAAGTTGAAATAACAACCTTCATCTTAGCTGTATTGATTTTACAGCCAAAAAATGTATCATTTCCAAACCTCTAAACAAAGATGGCAAATTAGCATTCATCTTCATTAATTATTTCAATACATCACAAGTAGAGAAGGGAATCTTCATCCTGCAACCATGTCAGTTAGGCTCAGTAATCCAACTGCTAACAGTTCAAGACAAGGTACAACCAGCCACAGATAAAGCTGTGGAAGAAGAAACAAAAAGCAAGTAATGAACTTACCTGTAGTAATACAAGAAACATAGAAGTATGTTGGAAAATGTTTTAGATTATAATGTTTCTATTAAGTCTTATTTAATAAAAAAAGACATATAAAAATTCAAACATTTGTAACAACTGTTTTAAACGGTTTCCATGCATACTTCATGTAACTATCTCTAATTATGCAATTAGGGTCAGTCAACTACATGTGATCAACTCATCTTGTTTAAAATTGACTGTGTTGACAAATAACTTATGCCTAATGAAGGAGTGAAGTACTTTATGCCTAAGTGTTAACGTTTTCTGTTATTTTATATTTATATTAATCTTTTACTGAACATTTTATATATAATGCACTCAAACTCAGTATTTTACAGGGTTCATGATTCTTGTTTTCTGCAGCAGAGTTCATTATGTAACAGTTACTGTACACTGCTAACGGAGGTAAAGACAAAGCCCCCCACCCCCGTCTAATCTCTCTCTTCAAATCAAAGGGAAGTAACAGGAACAAATGAGTAAAACCCTAGCCATGAATCTCTACAAATAGGCATAATTAAGTTAAAATCTTGAGTAAACAGTAAAGCCAATAGAACACCAGTCAAATAGCAGCACTCCAACATACAGAAGCCTTTTCTGCATTTAAAATGACTGCCACCAGATAGCAGTCATCAATATTTATTTATTTAACTAATTTGTTTACCAGGATTTTTTGACTGGGCCATGTAAGACCCCTATACAGTGAAGGCCCAGGGAGCAAAGCTACATAAGCATGATAATTAAGCAAAAGATGGGTCAGGTAAAATATTTCATAATTGCATACAAACATATAGAAATCAAACACATCTTAATAATAAACACCTTACAATGAGTTACAAACATTACAATACAAACCAGTCAGTAAGTGTCAAAAGCAGTTTTATACTGGACTGTTCCAAAGTAGCACTGCTTTGATCATTAGAAAGGTAGATAGGGAACAAGCATTTGTGCAGGAAAAGAACTTGAAGGGTAGATCAAAAGGGGAAGATGCAGTTAGAGTACAGTAGTCATGAGTGTTGGTAAGAAGGAGAGAGACATGAGTAAGTAGAAAGTGTAGGTAGGACAGTAGTCAGTCAGCTGGGATAGAGCATAACACAATCTATCATTAAGGAGATGAGCATGGAGGTTTTCTCTTAAAGATAAGCTTACTGTCTATTTCTATACCTTGAAGATTTGACTGAAGTAGAGTGCATCCCCTGATGAGTTCTGGGATTTAGTTTAAGCCAGGAATTTATCTTTAGAGATGATAAATCTGCTAGAGTTATACCACTGCAGGAGGGTATACAGGGAAGGGCATATATCTGGGTGGTTAAGTCTGCAATTAACATTTTTTTAACTGAAGGAATTTAGAGTGCAAGGCAGAGAAGGGATCTGTTAGGCAAATCAGCTGTGAATTTCGGAATTTTCCTAAGAAGACTTCTGTGTATGTTAGTGAGGACAGTGGCAGCACATATGTTTGTAGGAGGCAAGAATGCGTAGCAGACTTATGACCTGGATCACTGAGAAATAGCCTGGTTCTGTATAGAGCTCCAAGCCTTTGGTGAATTTTCTTTCTGACATTATGTGTATGAATACCAAATTTTAGCCTATTTGTTGTTACACCAAGCATCTTGGTGTTGGAAACCTGCTAAAGTGTAATGTTTTGAACACAGGAAATATTAAAACTATTTGAGTTTTTGTAACTGGTTTTGGATAGGAAGAAAAGTTCAGTTTTTTTTTTTTTTTAATCAATGTGTAATGTGATCTTTATCAATACACTGGTCTACTGTTGAGTGGGATTCCTGTGTAATGGTCTGCAGCTGTCCCAATGAAGGGGCACAGCAAATGACTAGTATCATTTGCATACTGAAATCTAGCGGATGAGGATGTGATAATTTAAAGTTTATTTATATATACATGGAATAGCAAGGTGATGAGAATGGTGCCTTGTGGGACACCTACTAAGATGGGGAAAAGGAGAAATGTTCTGCCACCTTACTGCTTGGGTGTGATTACCTAGGTAGCTTATGAGCCATGATAATGTTTCTGAGATAAGTTGAGTTCTGCTAATGTTTGAATCAGTTTTGGATGTGGCACAGTATCAAATACCTTAAAGAGGTCCAAAACTGTCTGAGACTTGTTGTCCAGCATTACGATGTTGGCTTACAATGTCTAGAAATGACAGCAGTGCAGTACAGGTGTTATATGGTGGAGGTGAAAACCATATTAGGTGGGTGAGTGGAAATTATTGTTGAGATGACACCGGATGATCTGAATGTGGATTTAGTGCTTCAGAATTTGTGAGACAGGAGGGATGTAGTATTGCTATGGGGTGGTAGTTATCCAAGTCAGGAGAGCTTCCTTCCTTAAATAGTGGTACAAAGTATGATTGTTTCCATATTTCAGGAACATATGACTCTGTAATGGATCTATTTATTACTGTCTGCCCTCATTGGTTTTATTTCTGTTATGTATCAGCTCTCTTAGTTATCTTATCTGGGTAATTACCTGTCACTCAATCTTAAAAATATTTCTAGTTATATACAACCTGAATGATCTTCACTAACTGTAACTATCGTGGCTGTACTTACAAACTTTGCATACGTTTTTTGCACATATCTTATGTTAAATGTCAACTTAAACTCTGTAAATAAATGTTTATGCTTTTACTGTTCCAACTTGAAAATGTTAATGCTTTGTTTATAACATTATTTTCATTTACAATTTTATTGTAAATTTGTGGAGCTTTTCTCTCCAGGCCTCCAGTGAAAAAGGGCCATCAGCTCAAATAGACAAACTCGGTCAACAAATTAAAATACATTTATGAAGATATGTACTGAAAATGATAAGGCCTCACCTGCTGCTACGGGTTATCATGTGCAAGAGTATTTGACTTAAATTTAAGGAGGTGCATTTTGATTGATGCAGCAGAGATCGTTTTTAGGTAAAAGGTGTTTAAGTTGGACTTTCCGGTTTATCATAGAGTGGCTGAGAAGCTGTGTTGATGAAGTGGGAGTTAAAGGAGTTTGTTATAGTGCCATCAATGTCATCTGTAAAGGGAAGAGGTTGTTTTTTTTCTGCCAGGGTGAAGGAAGTTGATGATCAATCAGAAAGGTTTTGTATTACTCTGGGAAGTGTTCTGAATATGTGCACTGCAATTCTGTTTTACAAGGGCTTTCACTTGGTTTTCTAGAGAGCAGTAGTTTGTACATTCTGCCAGATTTTCCAAGCTTTGTCCCTAAATCTTATGAATTGTTTAGTGACGTGTGTTAGACAGGGTACGTATCTTTGATTTTATGCATGTTTTTCTAAGTGGTGTATGCTTACTTAAGTTTAAGAAGATCTTATTAAAGGTTGTAGTAATTTCATCTATGGGAAGCTGCTTTAAGCAGTGCCACGTAACCTGATGAAGGGCACTGGAGAGAGAGAGTCATTACTGTATTTACTAAGGCTTCTGCCAGCTTATAGTGATGAAAATGCATTGGCCTGTTATACTTTCTAATAATAAAGGTGGGGGTGTGATCACTTCGAGAATCAAGCAGAGTTCCTGCTTGAGTGATTTTAATGGGATCAGCAGTAACTGTTCAGTCAAACACTAATGTAAAGTCATTGGCCACACAGTGCTTGGTTAGAATGATGATGAGTTGAGAGAAATGAAAAAGACTGAGAGAAGTGTTGGTAGAGGTATATAGTGATATATTATCAAATATCCATCTCCCAACAACAAACTCACTTTGCTCACGAAAAATTAATTCCATTACTCAGATATGCTTTTGCCTTACAGACTGTCAGTAACAATTTGTAGTCAAGGTTCAAAATACTGATTATATTATATAAACAGACGAAAGTGCTAAATAAATTCTTTTGTTGGAATTTTGCTCGAGTTGGTGACATTTTTTGGTAAAAGGCACTTTTGTGGATTCAAAACACAGATTAGCCTGTAGAAAGATGCCCAAGTCAATACTTTACCACCTTTAGTGCTACTATAATCGCTGTTTGCTTCTAGGATTGCTGAATTTCCTTTACTCTTTTTATCTTAATACAAAGCTTCAAAAGAAAAGGGAAAACTAATCTTTATAAACTCTACATACTTTACCTGAGATATCTGCACTACCTGCTGTTTCTCTTGCTCACCTAGTCACAATTTTTAACAATTCTTCCAGTGTAATAGGTCTAGTATCTACTGCAGATTCCTCACCTGCAACTTAATTCAAGTTGCTCAAGTAAATACTTATCTTCTCCACCTTTTGACCCCATTTGCTCTCACCCACAAAAAAACTTTTGTGAAGTAAATTCAGAATATCTAAGCTATCAAAACAGGATCTCAGGAAAAATATGTTTCACTGTACTTCACAGCCTTGCAATAACCTTCTGCAAATGTGCTACATGAACTTCAAAGTTAATGTCCAATGATATTTGGAGGATCTGAAAAAAAAAACAAGTTATCTTTCAGGGCTGCATTGTAGAAAGTACAGTTGTGTACACTTACCATAAATGTAGACATTCAAGTGTATTCACTGTTGCAGTCATCTACTTGGGTTATCTGCCTGGAGGTAGCCCTCAGTCGGCCCGAATACCAGAGTCTTGGGATTTCTGCGTTGGATGCTGTTGCCTCTTCCATGACATCAGGTCATCAGGGGTATAAAACATGCAGCTGATGCCATTACATCAGTTTTTCTTGCCCCAGATGTCAGGAGCCCCCAAAATAGGAAGCTATTACATGGTGTGGAACACCTCCAGTAAAAAGTAAATACCCCTGCCATAAAAAAGGACACAAAGAGGATAGGTAGCAGGACAGACAAAGCCAGGGGGATGAAGGGAGGGAAACCAGGACTGCAACAGTGAATACACTCGAACATCTACATTTATGGTAAGTGTACACAACTGTACTATGTTCTTCATGTTTCACTGTTGCAGTCATCACACTTGGGTTGATTCCCAAAGCTAAGGAAGGGTGGAGGCAGTCAAGAAGTGTTAGGGCTGGCTAGCAGGCCTTGTAAGACTGCTGTAGCAAATCCAGCTCTGGATTTAGAAATAAAAGGTAAGTTGTAATGCTTGGTGAAGGTGTGTACAGAACTCCAGGTTGCAGCTTCCAAGATGTCCCTGGTAGCGACTCCCCTAAGAAATGCTGTAGAGGTTGAAGTAGCTCTAGTGGAATGACTTCTGATCCCCTGAGGGGTAGGGTTTCCATGGTGCTTGTAGCAGAAATGGATGCAGTGTGCTATCCATTTGGAAATAGTTTGCTTCGAAATGGCCTTGGCCTCTGCCCCTGTAGCAAAGCAGCTGGTCAGATTTTCTGAAAGGCTCAGTCCTGTGTCAAGGTAGAATCTGAGCTGTCTGTGCACATAAAAGGAGTGCAGGATCCTTTTCCCTTTATTCTGCGGATTAGGGAAAAAGGTTGGCAAATGGATGGATTGGTTTAAAGCCACACTGCATACCGGATATCACCTTGGGCATAAAGGATGGGTTAGTCCAGATGGAAATCCTGTTAGCATGGAAAATAATGAAGGACTCCATCACCATTAGTGCCTGTAACTCAGACACTCTTCTTGCTGAAGTAATAGCTAAAAGTAAGGCTGTTTTCCAAGAGAGGAATTTTAACTCTGCTAAAGCAGCAGGTTCAAAAGGGTGTGAGCTTCTCCAGTACAAAGTCAAGGTTCCAGGCCGGGGCAGGAGCTCTCCTAGGGGGCCTTATATTGTTAGCTCCTCTCAGTAACTGTTTGATGAGAGGGTCAGAAAAGAGAGGTGGTTCAGTATTATAATGAGCTTAGATGGCAGAGGCATGAATTTTAATGGATGAGAAGGATAGGCCTCTGTGGAGCATCTCTGCTAGGTAATCAAGGATTTGAGGTAAGGTGGTCTCAGCTGTGTCCTTTCCTTGACACTGACTCCAAAAACAATATCTCTTCCACTTTTCAGCATAGGATTTCCTAGTACTAGGCCTTCTGGCCTCAGTGATGATGTCCAGCACCTAATTGCTGAGGGATGCTGGTGGTGTATTCAGGGGATAAACCAGGCTGCAAGGTTTAGGGTTTGCAGCTGTGGATGCAAAATCTGTTCCTCCTGCTGAGACAGCAGGGAAGGTGTCTGATGTAGGTGCCAGGGTGGCACTTCTGTCAGATTGCATAGGAGTGGGTACCAGTGCTGGAGTGGTCAGTCTGGTGCAATAAGGATTGCCCTTGGCTTGTCCTGTTTGATCTTCAGTAGTACTTTTGAGAGGAGGGGCAGAGGAGGTAAGGCATAAACTGAGAGGTTTTCCCATGTAAAGGATAGGGCATCCAACTTCCAGGCTCTGCTGTGAGGGTTCCTGGTGCAAAATTTGCTCAACTGGTGGTTTTGGGGGGAGGCAAAAAGGTCCACCTCTGGTGTTCCCAACCTCTGGGTTAGAAGTTTGAATGAGTTGGGTTCCAGTTTCCACTTGTGAGGGTCCAGTAGGTTTCTGCTTAAGTCGTCTGCCAGTGAATTTTGCTTGCCTGGCAGGAATTGAGCTTGTAGGTGCACTTGGTTGCTCAAGGTTGTGTTCCACATGACCATGGCTAACCTGCACAGTGTGTAAGAATGAGTTCCCCCCTGCTTGTTTATGTACCACACAACTGTGGTGTTGCCTGTCTTTATCAGGAGCTCTCCTGGAAGGATAAGGTTAAGTTAAGTTAAGGATAAGGCTGTTAGAGCATTTTGTACAGCTAGCATCTCTTTCTGATTGATATGCAGGGGAATTTGTTCTGGGCTCCATTTGCCTTGAATGCATTTGCCTGCCATGTGAGCCCCCCCCCCATGCATAGTCTGATGCGTCTTTTGTCAGAGTTTGGGCGGTGAGGGGTTGAGTGAAAGGAAAGGAAGTCCCCTGTTGTGGTTGCATGCCTCTGCCCACCAAAGGAACAAGGTATGATAGGAATCACTGTTTCCAGGTCCTGAGAATGTTGACACCAGAGACTTTTTAAGTACCATTGAGGTTTCCCCATATGCAGTCTTGCATATGGAATTAGCAGAATGCATGAGGCCATGAACCCTAAGGCTTGCAGTATTTTCCTTGCAGAAAGCTGGGTTTTGGTGGCCATTAGTTTGAAATAGTTTGTCAAATGGACCTGCATTTCTGGAGTGAGGAATGCCATCTGGGAAGTGGTGTTGAAGCTTGCTCCAAGGAATACAATTTGTTGGCTGGGCACCAATTGTGATTTCTTTTCATTGATTGTGTATCCCAGTGAAGTTAGAAGTCTTTTTATAAATGCCAGGGGCTGAAGTAGCAATTACTGACTGTCCACATGAATCAGGCAATCATCCAAGTATGGGTAAATTTTAATACTTCTCTGCCTGCAGTATGCAATGGCTGGAGCCAGGAACTTTGTGAATATTATGGGTGCAGTAGATAAGCCAAAGGGAAGTTCAGAGAACTGATAGTGCATAGAGCCTGCCCTGAAATGTAGACATTTCCTGCAATAGTCCCTTATGGGGATGTGCAGATAAGTTTCTTTTAAGTCTAGGGTGACTAACCAGGCACCCTTGGCTAGCATAGGAAGAAGTTGTTGCAGTGTAAGCATTTTGAATTTTGGGACCACCAGAAAGGTGTTGAGAACTGATAGATCCAGGATAGGGCACCAAGAGCTCTCTTTTCTAGGCACCAGGAACAGTTTGGAGTGCAAACCCTGTCCCCTTTGTTCTAATGGAACACATTGAATAGTCCTGATATGGAGAAGGGAAAGTTCTTGTTTTTGAGCCTCTGCCCACTGGTTTGGAGGAAGGTCTGGCAACCCGCTTGGGGTTGGCAGTGAGTGGAAGTAGAATCTGTATCCCTGGGATACAATGTTTAGAACCCATTGGTCCTGAGTAATGGACATCCAGTTTTTTGCATGAATGGCGAGTTTTCCTCCTAGGGGTGCAAGTACTTCGGAATGGCTGGGAAGGATAACTGGAAATTGTCATTGTGAACTTTTTCCACAAGAGGGTGGCTTACCACTCCCTGTTTTTGCAGTGGGCACACTCCATTGCTTGGATCACTGCATATCCTGAGACTGTAGTCTTGGGGTTCTGTTTCCTCTGGGTTTGGACTGAGAAGGCCTGGGAGGGACTGGAAAGGACCAGTTTTTTTTGAAGGCCAATGCCAATTGAATCTAGGTGGCTGCACCTGTAAGAAATCTTTGACAGTTTGCATAGATTTAGCTTTTTCTTCCATCTTTTTAAGAACAACTTCTGCTTTTGTGCCAAACAATCCTGATTTAATGGAGCATCTAGTAATTTTGTTTTGACATGGTCTGGCAAGACTTGTTCCTTCAGCCAAGCATGCCTTCGCAGTACAGATCCAGTGACAGCAGGACTGCAAGATGCTTCTAAGGCATCAAATCCACACTGCAGAGTCAATTTACTAATTTGGTTTGCAGAATGCATTAACTCTTGTAAATATTTATTTTCTGCACAATCTGGAAGTAACACCATTTTTTGTTTATTTAGTTCCATAATATGTTGCTGCTACTTCAACATGCGAAACTGGCAATTCAAAGCCCTGATGGCAAGAGTTGCAGAGGTATATACCTTCTTACCCCATCTGTCTAGAGCTCTAGAATCCCTGTCTGAAGGGGTAGGGTTTTTGGCTGTAGTAGCCTTAATGCCTTTAGGTCCCTGGGAAATGGTCTCTGGATCCACAGTAGGATTCTTAAAGAGTCAGGTACTCTGTAGTACCTATCAGGTTTTCTTGGAGCAGGTGGTTAAGTGTCAGGAGTATGACTTCATTCCATGAAGACATCATCTACAATATCCAGGACAGGAGGTATAGCTAGAGGCCTGTGCTGAGGCAAATCTAAAAATTCCCTGAGCCTCTTTTTGGACTGAGGATAGTCCTGGCAAACCCAGCGGAAATGCTCTCTTAAGGTATGCAAGGTTTCACCAAAAGAAAAATCCTCTGGAGAGGAGGCAGAGGGAATGGATTCCTCTGCATCTGAATCCTCATAGGTAGATAAGGGTATGTCCTGGTAATCAGAAGGGTCAGAGTCATCGGAATCCTGGTCTGTAGAATCAGACGGAAATTCAATTCTTTGTCTTTTAGCAGGGGAAGGCTGGCTTCCCCATAATTAGAGTAATAAGGTCTTCGGCCATTCTAAGCATTTGTTTTTGTGGCATGGGAGCTTGAGCATGCACTTTGAACGTCAGTTTTCTAGGCAGAGTGGGAACTCTGGACCTGAGAAACTCGGTAGTTTTAGTTAAAAAAGAAGTTGTTGGTTTAATACGAATATCGGTAGGTCAGAATACACCCTCAGAAGCCGGTGCCTGCACAGCGGCTCCGGATTCATCAAAGGTAGAGACATCCGCAGGTTCCACAATCGAAGAAGCATCTCACGGCATACAGGACTCCGAATGGGTCTCAGCAGAGGCCTGCGAATCTGTAGAAGCGGGAATCAGGGCCTGCAAAGGCACTTCACTGAGTACCGGTGGACTGGCGACTAGCTTAACGGAAGTGTCATCGGCAGTTTTTGACCTAAGCAGTCTGTCTCTGTCTTTGTGCTTTTTCAGAAGATCGGTAGTCAGATGGCTTACCGAAGCCATTTCGGAATATGTAGAATGAGAGCGAAAGAATTTAGCTACAAAAATAGCCCAACAATGAATGGTTTGGGCGTTAAACAAGGCACAGAACCTACAGTGAAGGACATCGTGGTCTGGGCTTACACAGATGATGCAGTAAGAATGCAAATCTCTATGACGTATTTGCCTTCCACAGGCAAGACAACTGTTAACTTTTTCTGACATCGGTTAGAGCAAGAAAAAAGAATCCCCAACGGGGTACTTAGCTTTGTAAGACTTCAGGTTTGAAACTTGAAAAATGAAAATTTCAGGTAGTGGCCGACCAGCACTTGCAAACAGATTCTGCTTCAGGCTCCTTCTCGGCAAGAAAGACTGATGTAATGTGTCGGCTGCATGTTTTATACCCCTGACGAACTGACGTCATGGAAGAGGCGACAGCATCCGCTGCAGAAATCCCAAGTCTCCAGTATTCGGGCCGACTGAGGGCTACCTGCAGGCAGATAACCCCATGTATGATGACTGCAACAGTGAAACATGAAGAACATCTGCAATTTCCTAGCTATCAATCCATCAGTTTCTGCATTTCAGATGTTCAATGATCATCCCTATTAAATACTTTATTCTGCAATTCTTCAAACTGCCTTGTGTTTTGCTTCACTTTCTCTCTCCTTTATAAATGACATCTGTATAGTTTTATGGCAAAATGCAAATCACTCATAACAATCATAGGCTGATACAGAAATATTTTGCAGTAGTCCTTACAATTCCTTCTTATCTTGTACCACACCAATAAACTACTCAACAACTGAGGACTGCTTCAAATGGCTGGAAAATGTCAGTGTTTTGCAATATAGTCCCTTTTCCATTTGTTGAAGTTACCTATGGTTTCTCTCAGCTGTGTAAACACCTTCATCATACTTTAGAACTGATACATTTATAGGACCCACATCCACAGCTTTCAACTTTGGAACAAAGTAAAAAAAATAACTAAGGAAAAGGCCCAAAATTAGTTACATAATTTAAAAGTTGGCACTGTTATCTTAGACATTCTCAAAATGAATTCCAATTTTTTGAGGAAAGGAACAAAACTGAGAAATGTCGGGGTGACCCTAATAAATGGGGATAATTGTGAGGTCTGTCCACATCTATGGTATCTCTACGACTTAACCATCCGAACCTTGGTAACCAAATGTTTCTTGGCCGCTTAGTTTCCCTCAAATCTCAATAAAACCTGCAACAGTATTCCAGTGCCCAATAACGTGTGGCCCTTTCATTAAAAAAAAAATCACAGTTTTTATCTCATTTGGTGTCTGAGATGGCATTATATATCACATATTTTATCTATATATATA